>NW_004567109.1:61209076-61233977 GCF_000260355.1 Condylura cristata
CTGTGAAGCCCGGGCCAGTTCTGATTTCTTCATGTGACTGAGAGCTGTGACAGATGCCTGTAACCATTTCTAGAAGGATCGTGGACTTGTAGTGCCAAGCCAGTTTGCAGTGATCTGATCTAGCACCTATTTGCAGAGTTTAGTCCCAGGAAGACTCTTACCCTTGAGAAGTCCAATATAAGATCTAAGACTTAAAGTTTCTGGGCAGATGAAGAGTCCCACAGTCGTGGGACTCTTACTCAAGAAAGCGTGTAACCAGCCACCCCTGCTTTCTGACCGCAGCTTTGCCAAGAGTTAAAAAGTGGGCAGGGATTTAAAAAAAAAAGTTTTCAAGGACAAAAAGAAAAGCCTTTTTGGTTAAGGATACAGGTACCGTGGGTTGCTTCTTCAGTGGAAGAAAGACATCTCTTTTTATGACTTAGATTACACAAACTTTCTTGAACTCTAAATTTGAAATAGCATATTTCAAGGCAGGTGGGTGGATGGGTGTGGAGGAGGAAAAAGCAGAAAGACAAAAGGAAGCGGGCTGAGCGAGCTCTTGGGAACCTGTTGGCAGAGCAATCTCAGAGACTTGAAAGTTGAGGAGTGATATTATGTTAATCTATGTTCTAATTGCTCAGCAATAAACAACACCCACTTGCTGCATAAATGTCAGGACCAAGACTATTTCTAAATCTGCTTTGAAACAATGTCAGTCACTAGGAGGAGAACACAAAGAGACTGAGTGCTTTAGTGAGCATTAAAAAATTGAAATAGCTGTGACAGAGGAGTATTCATTACAGAGCAATGGAGCTCAGATGCCAGGGGAGGGGGAGTCCAGAGTACCTGCACTGGGACTGTTGGCCAGCTGACTGCTGGGGTGCAGGGCGGCTGGGACTTGCCCATAACACTTGTCCCCTATTGCTGAAAGTGGTTCAGAGCAGCTCACTGCTAAGCTTGAAGGTGCTGGGTGGGGTTTGGGGGTGGGGGTGGGGGCTGAAGCCTTTCCAACAAATATGAAGATTGATGGAACCACTTTGAATATTCCAGCCTATAAAGAGTCATGTGGGGAGAAAATCAAATAAAATAGCCAGGTGCCCTGTTTCCTCTAAATGAAAGCTGGCAAAGACTTGAGGTCTGCTCGGGGAGTGTGGAGATAACTTGGGTTTGGAAAGCAGATATCCTGAAACCCTTTCTTGCATTTTTATTGTGTGTCATAGGTAGACACACAACCTCTCTGTGCCTTGGTTTCCTTGTCTTTCATAGATAGAGATAATTACTCTGGACATATGCAGGTACCAGAGTCTCTTATACAAAATAAGCACATATGGGGGGGGAGGGGCCTTGACCAGCAAGGTGAGGGGGTAGAGCCCCAGGGACAGCGCAAGGAAGAAGGCCAAGACAGAGACACATGCGAGAGAGCTTTATTCTTACAACAGTCATATATATATATACCTGAGGGCGGCACAGAAGGTACGGACGGGGGTTGGTTTGGTGGTCTAATGTCTTAAAGGCCAATGAGTTTGAGGGGAGGATCCCTGTCATCTCTTTGGCGCCAAAGCTTGCTGAGCGGGAAGGGAAGGAGAGTGGGGGAAGGGATTCAGGTGTGCTGCATTCTCAACCGGGATGATGACCCTAAGTTCCGATCAGGTGTTGTTTTGTGCATAAGAGGCAAGGTCCTGGTCTCGGTCCCCGACACACATACAGTGTGTTCCTATAAGCAATCTGCATTGGCTGGATGCTTTAAGACAACATTAGTTCTACTGCAATGCAGTGCGCCACCCTACCTCTCATACTGCTACAGATAGACCTCCACTGACCCCAAGGACCTATTCTGGCCTCCCCTTGCTGACCGAATGAAGACCCCAGTGGATGGCTGAAGACAAGTAGGTATCGAGGATATTTCCACCAAATATTCTAACTGAGAAGTCATTCTGCAAAGCAGTGGCTGCTTTTGGTTCCAACCCCTTCCCATCTCAATTGACAATTGAATTAGGACAAATGAGTCAGGATTTTGATGAAAGATCTGACTGTAGCTGTTTCTAGCTGGGTGAGTTTAGGTCATTTGGATAAAAATGGCAGGGAAAGAAGCCCTGCATGGCTTCTCCCAATTTTGAAAACAAAGACATGTAGATATATCTAGTTAAAAGGAAGTTGTTTGGTCTTTTTGCCCAAGGTGGAAGGTGTTCGGATCTCGCCTCCTTGGAAACTAAGCTTAATTTTTGAAGTCTGTTCTCTTCACACTTTTACAAGCTAGTTTCTTATTGTTGCTGTGGTGGTGGCTGCTATCGCAGATGACAGAAATTTTATTTTATTATTAATGCCAGTAAACTTTTATGCTCTTCAAGAGTCAAAACCCTGAGGAGGATCCAAGATGGAAAATGAGTAGAATGTATCATTACTAACCAGCAGCAGGGCTTCCCGAGATATCACTAAATCCTGTTTCCTCCAAATCTCGTGTGTGTGTGTGTGTGTGTGTGTGTGTGTGTGTATGCAATGTCTACCTTTAGGGATGATAAAAGTATAAAGTTCTTTCCCTGAAGAACTCTTTTTGAATATAGATTCCAAGGTATTTCTTGGAGTTCAACTTGAGTTTAACTTGCACTTCACCTGATTTCCATGATGACCCATGGAGCATCTTTGGATTCTGACACCTTCTGAAATGCTTCATCCAGAGCTTCTGGTTAGCCTTGCATGTCCCCAGGATGATTTGACAGAGAGACAGAGATAAAAGCCATCCTCACTGTATGCAAGGGGGTGACTAACTTCCTAATCTCTGCTCACACAGGCAGTGTAGGAAACTCAAGCAGACGTGCCGGGGCACCAGTTATGTTTCCAGCGTGACTACAATTACAGATTGATTGTTTTTCAGAAACATAAGGCAGAGGCCACCAGAAAGTTAACTTCTTGAAGAAAAATTTCCTGGTTTGTTTCTTTTGAAGGCACTAGTTAGATGGGTGAGAAAGAAAGTCTGGCACCACGGCTGCAGTCACCTGAGTGTTGAGGGGAGGAAGAGCCTGTGACATGTGGACAATAAGGGGAGATGCTAGAAGGAGAAGCACCAGCCCAGACCTTGCAGAGGCCAACTTAAGTAAGTTGGGGAAGGAAAAATGAGTCTATGAATGAATCCAGAGTAAAGGTTCAAACCAGAGAATCAGCCCAAAAGATTTTATCCATGAGAACTGTTTTTGCAGTAAATACATGTTTGAGTTCACTTTATATAGAAGGAGCAAGGAATCATTAAAAATGTAAAGATATTACATGCTGGTAATGTCTATAGGTGGAGGAAGGCAAATGCTGGAGCAAGGTCAGAAGCGGGGGTAGGAGCAAGTTTTACAATATTTTCACAAGGGCTTGGCCTGAAAGAAAATTTGCAAACCCAAATCAGTGTGATCTGGATTGAAGGTGACTCAAACAGAACAGGAGTCGAAGGAAAATCAAGTGCCAGGCAGGACTGAGGTGAATATAATTCAAGATGGCATGGAACCGAGGGACCAGAAAAGAAGCTAGGGACAAGAAGTGGGATTTCACCCATTCTATCAGATGTCTCTTGGGCAGAATGGGCATTAAATAATTCAGGAAGAGGTTAGGTTACACAAAAGCAGAAAGAGAGAGTAGGCACAGGGAAGGGAACAGGAAAAAGTGAGAATTTCTTGGAAATGTTACTGGATCCATGGACCAAGATTTTCGCCACACTGTTTTAAGAGGCATTATTAGTTTCCCATAGAATATTACTGGTGGTGTAGCATGGTGTTGTCCATCTGTTACAGATATACCACCAACAATAGGGGAAGGACATTGAACAGGTACCATTTCCCTGCTACTAATTTATAAGCAGTCACTTGGACTACAACTCCCAGCATGCCATGAAGCAGACTTCCTGAATGGGAACAGCTGGGAAGGAGCTAAGTGGCTATATCAATATAAATAGAGGAGGTACACATGGAAGAGGTACTTGGAATAGTCACGGAGAGGAGACATGTAGAGACACTTAAAAGAGATGCTTGGAAGAGACATATGGATGAGAGATACATAGGGAGGCCATTCCTAGTTCTTGGCAGAGAAAAATGCAACCGTTATCATGATCTCATGTAAGTCTGTGCGATTTACTTTAAATGTTGAGTCTCTCCTGTTTCACTTCTTTGGGAACTGCCAATTGTTGTAGTTCCCTGCCAGAAGATACGTGAAGATTGTGGCAAACTTTTGGGCCTCATGGTCTCAATTTAGGGCAAGTCTATTAGGCTGGGCATTTGCTTATGAAAGGATGGGCAATTTTGGAGGTTTATTGAGAATATGTTAATAGAAGAATTTCTTCTCTCTCCTTTCTCTCTCTCTCTTTCTCTTTCCATGCACACTACTTCTATTAAAATTTTTTCATACAATTTCAATATCCATTTATGATGAAGGTCCAAAATTCTTGGGATTGAAGGAACACACATTAGCATAATTAAAGCTATATATGACAAACCCATAGCCAATAAATATCAGTCTCAATGGTGAAAAGCAAAAGCCATTTTCTTAAGATCTGGAAGAAGACAAGGATATCCACCCTCACCACTGCTTTTTGATAAAATACTTCTAGCCAGAGCAATAAGACAAGAGAAAGATAAACAAGGAATCCAAATAGGGAAAGAAGTAAAACTACCACTATTTGCAGATGATACAATAATATATAGAGAGAACCCCTACACTCCACAGAAAGGCTAATCAAAATAATCAACCAATTTAGTAAAGTAGCAGGATACAAAATCAACACACAAAAAATCAGTTGCCTCCCTATATGCAAACAATAAATCTGAAGAAGAAGAAATTAAGAAAACAAGAGAAATCAAATATTAAGGAATAAACCTAACAAAATAGGTGAAGAACCTCTACAAATTAAATTACAAAGCATCGTTAAAAGAAGTAGACACAAAGAAACAGAAAGACATCTGGTGTTCATGGACTGCAGATTCAATGCTATTCCAATAAAAATATTAATGACATCCTTCAAAGGAATAAACATTGATGAAATTCATATTAAACCACAAAAAAAAAATCTGAATAGCCAAAATTTTCCTGACTAATAAGAAAGAGAATGGAAGCATCACACTTCACACTTCAAACTATACTACAAAGCCAAAATATTTAAAACTATATGTTATTGGATCAAAAGCAGACACAGACCAGTGGAATCAAATAGAAATAAACCCACATATTTCTGGACAGCTAATCTTTGACAAAGATGTAAATAATTTGCAATGGAATAAGGACAGTTTGTTCAATAAATGATGCTGGGAAAAGTGGACTGCTACATGCAAAAGAATGAAGCTAGACTACTACCTCACACCATGCATAAAACCAACTCGCAATAGATAAAAGTATTGAACATAAGACCTGAAACCATAAAATATATAGAAGAAAAAATAGGCAAAACACTACATGATGTACATTCTCTGTAACACCTTCAAAGACTTATGCCTCAAAGCAAACAAAGTGAAGGGAAAGATGAACAATTATGATTACATCAAACTAAAAATCTGTACATCAAAAGAGATATCAACCAAAACAAAGAGACACCCCACTGATTGGTACAAAATTCTTGCACATGCAATACAACTGATAAAGGACTGATCACAAAGATTTACAAAGAGCTGATGTGACTCAACAAAAGCAAAGCAAAAAATCCAGGCAAAAAATGGGCAGAAGAGCAAAGAAGAGGAAATTTTCCAAAGAGGAAATGCAATTGGCTAATAGGTATAAGGAAAAAAAAAATGTTTAACAGTACTTGTAATCAAGGAAATGCAAATCAAAACTATAAAGATATACTACCTCACACCAGTGAGAATGGCACATATTAAAAAAAAAAATACAGAAATAGCGTATGTTGGCAAGGATGCAGAGAAAAAGGAACTCCTACACTGCTGGTGGGAATGCAAACTGGTCCAACCACTCCAGAAAACTCTATGGAGTTTCCTCAAACAACTAAAAATGAAATACCATATGACCCAGCAATTCCACTCCTAGGAGTCACACAAAAACATAATTTTAATAGGATACCTGCATCCCTATGTTTATTGCAACACTATTTACAATAAGTAAATTATGGAAACATCCCCAATGCCCAAAAAAAGATAATTGGATCAAGAAGATATGGTTTATATACACAATGGCATATTACTCAGCAATCAAAAAAGATAAATGTGTGCCATTCACAACATAGGTAGAGTTTGGAAGGATTATGCTCAGTGAAATAAGCCAGAAATAAAGAGAAAAATATTGGATGGCTTCACTTATAGAAGGAATATAGGGGAACAAAGTAAGGGAGCAGGAAAAAATAATTATAGTAAATTAAAAAAATAAAACCAGGGCCTTCCTGGTGGCACAAGGGGTTAAGTCTCAGCTCTGTGAAGCTGTTCACAGCCACTGCAGTACAAGCGTAATCTCCAGCCAGGGAGCTGACGCACATGACACAGCAGACTTTGTCTCAACTGCTGCTCCCTTCAGCAGTGTATTTCATTAGATCTACCTGTTCCACTCCCCACTTTCTCGCTGGTGAATGCTCTCACCCCATTCCCCCACCTCTCTGGCCTACATCCCATCTCTTGTATGCATAAATAAATAAAATTAATCTTTGAAAATGTCAACAGGCAACTTATAAATCTGAGACATTCTGAAGGGGCGAGGGTAGAAGGTGGATCAAAACAGGGCAGGGAAGAGTACAAGACACTGTGGTGATGGTGCACAGGTGAAATGGTGGTGGGAATTTTACGGAGACTACACCTGAGAGGAAAAAGCATACATTGTACAAAAATGAAGAATGATGTAAATATATAAAAAACATAATAAAATTAAAATAAAATCTTTCTCTGCCTTTGTGCAAGTGATGGCCAGGCCCTGTTTAGAGTGTGCACCATTAACAGTTTGGAGTCCCTTGATGCCTCAGTCAAGTGCTAAAATTTCCCCCCTCAACTTTCCTAGGAAAAGCTGAAAGAATCTCCTTTTCACCTAATAATTATTGACTAATAATGGCTAATAAAAAGTCATTTAATCATCTCACCTAACTAAATGCTGGGAAGTAGATGACTCCAAATTTGGGGCAAAGGCAGCATCACATTTTATTCGTCGTATTCTATAATCTTCAGTATGTTGACTTCTTACCTCATGGTCACAAAATGACTGCTGCTACTCCAGGCATCATGTCCTTATACCAACAAGGAAGATGGGGTAAAAAGTTTTCTTCTGGGAGACATTTATTTATATTTGATTTCAAACCAGAATAATTTGACTCAGAGACATTTTCTTAATCACTACAATAAGAATATTATGAAATGTAATGATATGGTATATAGGAAAAAAAATGATTGACATGTGGTGGGCTCTTAGTAAGTATTAGTTCCTTTCTTGGAAAAAGAGTAGAGAATGATCTCAAGATTTAGAGCCCTGTTACCTAGATGACATCAAGAGCAATCTACTCCTGTTCTCTCAACTACGAAACTTCTCAACTACTCAGTTCTCTCAACTATGAAAAGGAGTTAAAGTCCAGACAGTGAGCCTTCTACAAACATTCTCTGTTCTTATGATACTTTTCCTCCTCTGTGTTGTCACAGGCTCAGCATGAGGTTGTGAATTTGCCTTTCAGGGACCAAGTACTAGTCAATTAACATGTTCAGTTTGAGTTCTAGCAATGTAGTTTTAGAAATGGTGTTTAGTAAGGATTTCTGCAATGTGTCAGCATCTTCAATCTTGGAGATGCTTGGCAACACCAGCAATAATTACCACTTAGCTGGGCTCCTGTTAGAACCAAGGATACTTTAATTAAGTAGATGAGTAATCTGATACCTCCTTAGAAAATGGGCATTTAGTATGTAAACAGATGATTATTCATCACCAGGAAAAATGCTGCTTCATTTGCTCATGCCGGGTACATTGGCTGCTCAAGAAAGTTCCTTTGCATAGTTGGTACACAATATATTTTACTATAACAAAAATAATCAGGTGGGGAAGACATACAATAAAGCTAAAATTTATACTTTATTTCTTTAATGTTTAATGAATGGTTTAACTCTTTGTGCCACTAATTTGATTTAGATGTTCAATATTTTATCATTAGAGCACCACTGTTTGGGCAGCACTCATCACTGAAAGACTATTTATTCCCTTTATCAGCCACTGCCCTGCAACTAGCCTTGTGCTAGATTGTTGGCCAAGCATGGTCATGGAGTAAGCATGCAGAAGAGAAGCAGCTCTGGGGAGCAGAGATGGTCCCTGCTCATAGCTGGGGAGTGGAGTGGGGTCAGAAGGGCTTCCCAGAGAGGTCCCATCACCTAGGGCAGGGGCTTCCACAGAGGGGAAACAGCACAGCCAAAGTGAGGCTGGAAATAGGATCTTGAGTAGTGGAAACCATATGCAGCTGGGGAAGACAGGGAGGGAAGGGGGTGTGGTAAGAACCAAAGCTGATGTAGAAGTCACTGACCAAGAGGAGTCTATATCTGGAGTCCTCTCCTGAGACCAGAGAGATGGGACACCCTTCTTCCTCCCACCCTCCTTTCCTTCCTTCCTTCCCCTTTCTCTTCACCCCTCCTTTTTCTCTCCTACCTTCCCTCCCTTCCTTGGATTTTTACATTTTAAAAGACTGCTTTGTCTTCACCATAGCCTATTACCATATCAGGCTAGTCCCAAGATGTGAAAAGACAGGTGATCAAAAAAAAGGTCAAGGTTTGATTCTTCACTGTTGCTAACTACCCAGGTGACCCAGTCCAGGGCCCTTCCCCTTGCCAGCCTCCATTCCTTCACCTGTAAAATGGAGCAGGTGGGCCACATGACTGCTAAGCTCCCTCAAAATACAAAATTGTTTAGGTCTGTAAGAGAACTTATTGACTACAAAGATAAATGTGGGAAGCCCTTCGATGTGAGATCACTATTTTTTCATGTCATTGCAATGTGACCTGGGGGCCCAGGTTTAGTGTTCTAACCCCATACAACCTGGCAGGGGGACTTGTTCTCTAAATACAGAGCTACTTCTATAAGCTACAGATGAGTTTGCTAGATTTCCCTGAACATTTTCCAATGAGACAAAGAGGAGACTTCCCACGCACCCTGCCACAATACTGGAGAAGGCGGAGGGGATTGCATCCTGGATGGAATAAGCTCATTCCTCAGATGGATAGCAGAGCAAGACCTTCTCTAGCTTTTAGAGGAAAAGAATAATATTTAGATTTCAAGCACATAACTCTAAAAAATTGATGCAATCTTTCCATGAGCTATTTGAAAGTGGACTATTGTGTGTCTCAGAAGAGTGTTGATAATACCCAGTGAGGAGTGTGAGTCAACTCAGGTGCGTGCATGATTTAAAGTCAACCCATTTCATTTACCCTGTTAAAAAAAAAAAAAAACAGAAAATTTTCTTGTTAGGACCACACTTTTTCCCTACATATTTGTTGGGAAATTGGATATTTGTATTTCTTTTTTTTTTTTTTTTAAGATTTTACTTATTTCATGCATACAAAAATGGTGTACAAGCCAGAGGTGCAGGGGTGACGAGAGGACTCATCAGAGACAGAATGGGAAGCAGGACAGGCAGATTGACGAAGTACACTGCTGAGGGGAGCAGCAGGCAAGTCAGGAGAGGTCTGCTGCACCATGTGGGTCACCTCCCTGTGGGCCGGGGATCAAACTCCCAGTGAAGCGGCCGCAGCAAGCTTAGCTTCGCAGTGCAGCACTCTAAACCACTGTAACACCAGGGAGGGCCCAGATATTTGTATTTCTAACGACTTTGAACAATTAGCTTCACTTTGGACACACAGACTGGGCAGTAAGATGTGTTTTCGTCCTCCAGGCTCATCACAGAGAAGAAGGAATCAAGCTGTGAAACTGACACAGAACTGAATATCCCACAGCCTCTCTCACATTCCAGTTCTGGACAAAAGAGCCAAGCCTGAAAAATGAGAGGTCATAGGACTGACAGACAAAACCTGTTGCCTGTTAGCTTTCAAAATAAGTCCACAGTTCTTTGCCTCCCTGGAAATATTCAACATCTGAGAGAACAAATTAGACCCACTTTACTAAATAGCTTGGTTCTTGAAGTTTTTGCTCAACAAGCTGGCTACCCCAAATAAAATCTTTGGGAGGCACACCATTCCCCATTTGCATTGGGATATGAAGTTACCTAGACTTTAGCAGCAGCAGGCCCTTGGGAGACCCCTCAGTAGAAAGAAGCCCTCTTCTCCCGGAAGGGACATGGGCGCTGAAAGTTGTGTACCTGACTGAACTCTGACCTGGGTCTTTGCTAGCATTGGTCTCTGGTCTAATTATTTAACTTTATTGAATTTCATTTATTTATCTGTAGATATGGTGATGGATAAATGCCCAAATGCAAAGAGCTTATATTTTCTAAGGAGGCAGCAAGGAGGGTTTGTGTGAAGAGACTTGTAGCTTGTATGCCCACTGTGTAGATAAGAAAACTGAGCCTGCATTTGTAATCAGTCACGGCTGCAAACCACAGCCACTCCTCTGGCCTGGCCTAAGTCTTCCCTTGTCTCCTTTTCCACTATATCTCCCAGCCTCCTTCCTCCTACCTCCGCCTCTCAGTGTCTCAGAACCAAGCTATTTAGTAAAGTAAACTTGTTCTCTCAGATCTTGAATATTTCCAGAAAGGCAAGGAACTATAGACTCATTTTGATTCAGTAATTCTCCTTCATGACGATGAGGACCAGAGGGCAGGAGCTTTCTCCATCTGACTCCTGAGGCCAGGGAGTTAGAAGTTTTACTTTATTTCTTGCTTTTGTAACTGCTTCTCCGCTCATTCTTCCCTCTTTCATGTTCCTACAGCTAGTCTGAGTGTGTGATTGCTCCAACTCAAAAACTTTTGAGTTATCAGGCTAAACTGCAAGTGTCCTGGGTGGAAAAATCTCACCATCTCACCACTTTCAACTTGACCTGCATAATGACAGGGACAAAATGTGATATGCCTGTGATATGCATGTGGGGAGACCCAATTCCCAGGCCAGCTTAGCCACATGCTACATGGAGAAGAGCATAAATTTTCTGAGAGAACCTGGGTTCAGATCCCTGTCTCCCATGTACAGTGGGTGGGGTGAGTCATGCCATCTTTGTGATTCTCAGACCCCACACTCATCAAGCTTGTTACAAGGACGGATTGGCTATGGCACAAAGTTCCCAGCACACAGTCTGACTAGTGTCCTCATCACCTGGCCTCTTGACCCGCCCCTTTCAGCCCCCTAGTTTGTGCCATCATTGCTCCTGCAGACAAGACCCCTGCCCAGGGACGGCACATGTCCAGGTGGATTTGGACCTGACGGTGCCCCAGGATAATGAGATGCTGAAACTGGAGTCCAAACAACCACCCCCTCCGTGGGGAAGCAGCATCACGGTTTAAGGACAGAGGAGTACTGGGGGGCTGATGGCCGCGACTCAGGGACGGCTCTTCTCCACTCCCCGAAGCAGCATCCCACCTTCACTAGCCAGCTCACAGGTTTGTGACTGGGCTTGAAAAGCCCAGGGACAAGGTGAACATAACAAGCATGCTAATACACCCACTGGCATCCGTTTTATGTAATGTCCCCAACAAATCCTGAGAGGTGGGTATAAATACTGTCCTTTAACAGAGGAGGAAACCAAGGTTCAGAGGGGCGAAACCACCTGTCTGAAATCACACAGCTTAAGGCAGGAATTTGGGTCTCTTGTCTGCAAAATCTAGCTTTTCCCACTTGACCATACTGCACCCCATTAATTCAGGGCCAGCTTAGTTTGGCTGGGGCAGTTAACAAAGAGCATAGGAAAACAATCCTTTCAGACAAGGTTATTTAGGGACATACAGAGGCGACCTCCAGCTTTACTCTGGGCTCTGTGCCAGACCCCAGCAGACCCACCATAACAAGCTCCCATTAAATGTTGACTGACTAGAGACTTAATAGTAATTGTTAATATGGATTAAGAATTTACTACATGCCAAGCTTTTTTCAAGAATTTTTTTAATGTCATAATCCATTTACATTTATATTACAGTATCTTTTTTTTTTTAAAATTTATTTATTTATGCTTAGAGAACTGGGATACAGGCCAGGGGTGTGGTGGGTGAGAGATTTCACCAGAGACAGAGTGGGGAGCAGAACAAGCCATCTGACAAAGTACATTGCTGAGGGGAGCAGCGGGCAGGTCAGGAGAGGTCTGCCGTGCCATGTGGTCACCTCGGGGGGGGGGGGGGATCGAACTCATGCTGAAGTGGCTTTAGCTTCTTAGTGCTGTGCTTTAACCTGCTGCGCCGCCAGGGGGGACCCCCACACTAGTATCTTTTTATGAATGAAGAAGTGAAGGTTCATTAAAGCTCAGAGGTAGCAAAGCTGGGGTTTGAACCCAGGGTCTAAGTTCTCAGTCCCACTCGTATGGACCGATCTCTTAACTGAAGGGTGATGAAAAGACAATTAGACATCAAATGGGGGTGAGCAGGGAGCCAGGAGCTGTTGCATGTCTCACGATGACCAGACCCAGCACATAGCCATTCACCCAATACCCCACATTGCACCCTCATCACAAGTCTGTGGGGTTAATGACGTCACTGATTACACAGAAGAGAGTGGACTCAGAATGTTGAGATGATTCGGGAAATTCATACAGTTGGCAGAACTGAGATATGGAGCAAAATTGTCTTCCATCAACCCCCAAGGTCGTGGCAATCCCCTAGGACATCTTGGAAGGGCAAGAGGGAGAAACACACAGTGGGGAGTGGGCTAGGCAGGGCGCTCCTCCATATGCTGGTTGCAAAAATCTAGGCTCAGGCAGCAGCCCCCCACAACGCACAGGTGACTGACAGCCTTCCTTTGTGTGAACTTTGCTCATTGCTAGGTTTTCATTTACAGTGATGTTCCTGACAGCTTTTGTGGGATGATTGCAGGGTAGAAGACTGCAACCTTTAAAGGTTTGGTAAAAACTCTGCAAGTGGGAGGTCTGTCGTCTTCCTGGGTGTGTTGTCAGCTGCTGCTTAGAAAGGTTTCTTTCCACACTCAGTGCCTGCATGCTGGAGGTGAGGCAGGCTGCCTGGACCCGGACAATGGTTAACGTGTGCAAGGAGGGAGGGCCAACACGATCATGGCCTCTGAGGCCAGAACATGACTCCATGGGCTTTGAGGGGGAGGAGAGGGCTCCTTCTAGACTCAGGGTTTTGGTGGGGCAGCCAAATGATGGCAGACCATTGAGGGAAGCTGCAAATAAGGAGAGGTCATGGAAGTTGAAAGAAATCAGTTCTCTTATCAATACAGAAGCTCATCACTGAGACGGCTGAATAAAATTCCTACCTGCCACTGTGGAGGGCCTCTGACACACCATGGTGACCCCAGTGGATGTGACCAGGACGTGGGGGCAGCCAGCACTCAGGCCCCAGGAGTTTTCGTTGGTGCCCCAAGAAATTTCATTCTGGGTCCTGATTTGTCTTCCAGCACTTTGCCTCTATTCTTCGTTTTCTCTGTTCCCAGGAACTTGTGGAGGCAGAAATGCATGAGAGTCCTTTCCCTGCCATTTCTCTTTACTTCTGCTTCTGTGTCTCGGGGAACTCTCTGGGAGCCAAAACCTAGGGGATTTTCAGATGCAGGTGACCCCAGGCCCAAGAACAGGACTGCAGTGATCAGAGGGAAAGGGGGCAGGCAAGGAATTCCCTAGAGCATAGGGACTAGTGAAAAGAAAAGTGATTTTAAGGTCCTACAGGAACTTGAAATATCATTCAGAAAAAATTCCAGCATTTCCTATAAGTGCACATATCCCTTGCAACAATTGTCAAAATGCACACTGTTTTCCTACCCCAGGCCTAAAGAATTAAAAACTCAAGAGATGTCCAAAAATGTGCATTTTTTAAAAAGATTTATTTATTTATTCATACAGAACTGGGGTACAGGCCAGGGATGCGGAGGGTGAGAGAATTCACCAGAGACAGAGTGGGGAGCAGAACAGTCAGATCGACGAGGTACACTGCTGAGGGGAGCAGCGGGCGGGTCAGGAGAGGTCTGCCACGCCATGTGGTCACCTCCGGGGCAGGCGGGGATCGAACTCATGCGGTAGTAGCTTAAGCTTCTTAGTGCAGTGCTTTAACCCGCTGCGCCACCAGGGAGGGTCCCAAAAATGTGCATTTTTAAGGCGCTCTCAGAAGCATTCTGCCCTCCTATAGGCAATAGAAAGTTGTAAGATCAGCCTCCCCTGAAAAAATGTTCTGATAGGTTTTTCTTTTTTTCCCCCCAAATTGTCCAATGTGTGTTAGCTTGGTGTATGGGGCTAAGGTCTGTCTCGATGGAAGAAACAGTCAAGGTGACCTCAAAGACTGCAGATGACCTGTATTAAGGGATGCCTCCAGAATCAAGCTTTTTATCAGGAAAGCTATCTCAAGGGTTGGCAAACACCCAAAAGGAAGGTTTAGTCCTACAGAGTCACCCCTCCTGTCATGTGAGAGCCCCTCTTCTCTCCTGGTCACACAGGCTGCTGTCCTGTTCCTTAGCTCAGGACATGACCCTCAGTTTGTCTCACTGACTCCAGGATTTACAGCCAAGTCAGTTCTTCACACACATGCTATTAAATTTGGTCTTTTCCCCTATTAAATTGTCCAATGTCAGTTTGTTTGCTCATTCAGCCTGAGAAGAACTCAGAGAGTGAAGAATTCCCTTGGGTGTCCCACAGAGCCACAAAAGGCTCGAAGCTGCAGAGTGGCAGACCTGCTCCAGCTCTACATCTCAGGCTGGCCATCTGGCAGTAGAGGACAGCAGGGTGGGGGCTGTCAGTGAATGAGTCGCCTGTGCCCTAGAGAAGAGAGCCAGCTGCCCAGGGGTCGGCAGCCTCTCTGTCTAGCTTCCTAGACCCCCCTTCTAGAACTGAGAATGCTCCAGGAGACCCAGGTTACCAGCACTTACAAGAGCTTCAGCATATCGAGCCTCACGGGCAGTCAACCTGGGTTCCACAGCAAGGACTGCCGAAGTGCACCATGGCAACCCGGTGATGGCAGCACTCTTCCCTGACCTGCCAGGGAACAGGGATCCTCACTGTTGTCCAGCCCTCTGCCCTCCACACAGATGATCCTGGAATGGAGGGCAGAGGACAGCAGGGTTTGCAGAGGGCTTGTGGGTATCCATCATTCATGCTCCACTAGAGGAAAAGCTGACACAGTCTCTAAGATGCTGAAGGTGCCTGCCAACCTTCATTGTTATTATTGTTTTAGTTTTACCACATGAAGTGTCGATGTTAATATATAGCTACACAAATAGAATAGGATCTATAAATATATTTTTCAATGCTTAAACAATAGAATTAATTCATATTGTTCTAACAGTAAAGCAATTTTGCCTCTTTAGACAATACTAGTAATGGCACCGATGCAGTCTAATTGGGTAGGTTCATAAAAATCTACTTGACTGGCCCTCCCTGGAGGCGCAGCAGGTTAAAGCACAGCACTGAGAAGATAAAGCCACTTCCACATGAGTTAGATTCCCGCCTGCCCCAGAGGTGACCACATGGCGTGGCAGCCCTCTCCTGACCCACTCGCCATCAGCAGTGTACTTTGTCGATCTGCCTGTTCTGCTCCCCACTCTGTCTCTGGTGAAGCCTCTCATGGCCCCTGCACCTCTGTCCTGTACCCCAGTTCTGTATGCACAAATAAATAAATCTTAAAAAAAAAAATCTACTTCACTAATGAGGCCTACTAACACCAGTTCTTGCTATACTGGTTCTTCCTTCTCAGGATTCAGTATTAAAAAAGTAATGCCAATAGAATTTTGAAGTTGGACAAGTAGAGCTTTCTGTGCCAGCACTGTTCTGCTCCTACAAAGGATAAATTTAGTTTCCAAACTTGGTGATAATGATAGTAATCTTGATAATTTGATTAAACCTTTACATTAAATAAACCAA
Organism: Condylura cristata; assembly: GCF_000260355.1. NCBI lineage: Eukaryota > Metazoa > Chordata > Mammalia > Eulipotyphla > Talpidae > Condylura > Condylura cristata. The sequence goes on from NW_004567109.1 coordinate 61,224,935, forward strand.
TGGCCTATGAATAAGTGGAATTCTTTCTGTGAAAATAAGGTGGAATGTTTAGAAAATCTTCAAGGTGCTATCAGATTTGAAATAGACATAACAAATCATAAAACTAGAAAGGAAATGAGGAATTTTATAAAACTGTGGGCTATTCCCAACTCTTCTTAAATAATTGTTTCTACATGGTACCACTGTTAGAAAAATGTAGAGGTCAGAATAATGTAAAGATGAAAAATAACCCTCCCTCCCCAGTTCTCAGTTTTACTCTTCTGAGGTGTTCTTAATAGTGCTCAGGAAGTGGGGTCAATTGTGCAAACCAATAAATCAAATTGGTCAATCAATTAATCAAAGTGGCATCAATCAAACAGAAGGGATCAAATGTGTGGTGAGGGGTAGAACTGGACTTTTGGTGGTGAACTTCCTGTAGCCCTTCAGGTGTTGATTTATAATGATGCACACTCAGCACTTAGATGATGTTATAATACAATGTTATTTCAATAAAAACAATAAAAATTATAGCATTTGGCAAGTTCTCCTAAACATGTTCTGGTCAGTTTATAAGCATAAAAAAAAATTGTTCTCAGGCCCTCCCTCATGGTACAGCAAGTTGAAGCACAACACTGCAAAGCTAACCAAAGCCACTTAAGCACAAGCCACTTAAGCACCTGGTCGAGCAGGTGACCCACATGGCACAGTAGACTTCTCCTGACCCACCCGCTGCTCCCCTTTGCAGTGTACTTCATTGATCTGCCTGTTTTGCTCCCCACTCCATCTCTGGCAAATCTTCTCATTTTCCCTGTACCTCTGGCCTGTACCCCAGTTCTGTACGGACAAATAAATATATCTTTAAAAACAATTCTTCTGAACACAATCAGCTCATATCCCACATATAATACTTAAACATGTATGTGTGTCTGTTTGAAGTATTTTCTGGAACTGTCTTACATACGCACATCCTTTTTCAAGGCTACATTGATTTCCATGACATGAACGTGCCATCATTTTCTTTTGTCAGTTTCTACTTTTGCTTTTAAGACTTGAGAACCCTCTTCCTTTTGTCGCATGCTGGGCTTTTCCCCCTCCTACGCCAGTCCATGCAAGTCATTTCTTTGAATCAGACTGGCTGTTCCTCGCTGCAGAATGATTAATGGTGGAACATTGTCTGTCTCTACCTCTGTGGTTGCCTCAAGTTCCAGTGAAGATGGAATCTTGAGCACCATGAGTCTGGTTCTAAGAAGCCTCTGTTCAGTGCAGATTTCCCAGGAAATGCTTTATAATCTAGCCTGTTCAGTTTCATCTCTGGGACAGAAAAGGAATCAAATCTCACCCTCACCCTTGGTGAGTGCTCAGGGGTGAATCACTTACCTTATCTATCGACTAAGAAAGACTGTAGCCCCTGCCCCAACCCTGGATGGCTGTACACCTATCAATCCTTTACAGAGTGCCAAGGGCCAGCGGGCCCTTTCCACTCACTGACTTTGAAGATGCTATTGTCTTAAGCCAAGCCCTGAGGTTTGGGTAGGAAATGTAAAATGAAGCACTAAAAACATACTCCCATCCCCTGACCCAGCAGGTGTCCTCTCTGCTAAAGTCAAATCCATTTTTCTGACCTTTATGAACTCATTCAACTGTAAATATTTATTGGCCTCCTACTTGGAGAGGCAACAGAGCACATTGCTTAGACACTTAGCATCCAAATCTGAACTCTCACACACAGCTGGTGCAATGAGAAGTATGCAACCACTTGGAAAAGCTGTCTGACAGTTTCTTATAAAGCTAAACATAAATCTTCCCTTTGGCTCACCAATTCCACTCCTAGGTTTTAAACCAGAGAATTGAAATCTGTATCTGCAGAAAGACTGATACATGCACGTTCATAGCATCTTTATTCAACATAGCCCAAACAAGAAGGGCACAGGAGTGTCCAAACAAAAGAACAAATGCCACAAAGAAGAGAATAAGTAAACTAACTATGGAATATTAGTACAGTAGGACACTACAACATAAACAAACAGGCTGCTGATAGACACTGCAGTAGGGATAAATTTGAAAAGCATTAGGCCACACAGAAGAAGCCAAATGCAAAATAGTACAATATTATATGATTCCATTAATGCAAAGTTGTGGAAAAAATCATAGCTAAGATGATAAAATAAGAACAGTACTTTTCTGGAGTAAGTGAATATTCTGCAATTGATATCGACTGGGGAAGACGTTCAGGAAGCTTCTGGAATATTGGGAAGATTCTGTGGCTTGATGAGGTTTGGGTAACATGGGTGTATACTTATGTTGAATTTCATTAAATGACTTGTGTAAATTTTATCTTGTGAGAATCCCTCAAGTGATACTTGACCTCTAGTTGGTGATACCAGTGCTGAAGTATTTAGTAGCATACATTTCTGCAACTTGCTTTGAGCGACCTCAAATCCTATTGAACAGGTAGGTGGACTTATTCATGGACTTGTGAGCTGCATCCAAACAAGTTAGCCCATCACACTGACCATGAGGCCCATGATGAATTCTGACTAATGGTTATCTCACAACTTCCTGGAGGGAGAAAGCCGAGAGCCCGCATGCACTGCAGAGTGGAGCCCGTCTGCTGCACGCCCAGCATCGTCCACCCAGGAACACGCAGTGACGCTGCCGACCTCCCGCTTGCCTCCTGGACCCACCCTCTAAATATCGCCTCCTGACTCCCTCCTAGGAGCCAGGCTGAATTCTCCTCTCCCTCACTGGCTCCCTCATGCATGGGTCTCTAGTGACGCCTTGCCTGGTTCAACTTCACCTAGTGCTTTCTGGTGAATTCTTCCCTAGCGGGTGAAAGACCCACTCCTTTTGATAGCGTCTGTAACACTTGATGGATGGATAGATGGACAGACATATGCTGAAATATAAGTGGCAAAATGCTAAGATGTGCAGGAGCTAATTAGAGGTTCACTGGCATTCTTTGAATTTCTCTCTATATTTTTAAATTGTTTTCTATCAATGTTGGGAAGAGAACATCCAGAACCTCGCTGCCTGGGTTTGAATACAGCTGCATTTCTTCAGAACTCCGTGGCTAGACACAAATCAACCTCTCCACTTCCCTGTATTTTACCTGTAACCTGTAAGTAGAGGAGAAGATCTGTTGATCTCGATCGTGGGTGTTTGTGAAGGTGAAATGAATTAGTAAATGCAAAGCATGTGAGACAGATCCTGGCACACAGTAAGCACTCAATAAATGCTTTCTTTGGTGAGTGAATACACTGAGATGTTGACAGAATTCATTCTTCAAAAACTGCATCTATCTACTGCCCCCATGAGGTGGGGCTGCAGAGGAATATGTATTGCACTTGGAATGGAGGCCCAAGTGTTCCACATGAGTGGTTATGCTCCTTGAACTCCAATTTCTTTGTAAGGGAAAAGTGGAAATCATCCCCCTACCCCTGCCTTCTTCCCTGGCTGGTTATATAAGCAAAACAAATAGGTTAGCAAGAGAAAAGAGCAAGTTAATTACATCCACAGAGGGAATCTACTTCGATTATGATGATTCCATTTTCTCTGGGGAAGACCAGAATGGGATAAGGGTCTGGCCTTCAAGGAGAAAGGAAAGGGACTGAGACAATAAAGAAAGGGTTTGTTCTGTCATATAAATAGGTCTCTGACCAAATGGTGATTTCTGGATAGGACCCATAATCTGGGTAAGACCCAATTTTCATTCTTCTGGGTTTTATTGTAAGAGAATAATGAATGTTTCTCATGATCCTGCAGGCCTTAACTGATCTCAGCTCCAGTTAATTCAAATGCCAAGGAACACATCTTGGGAAGGCTTTTGGATATCTTGGGGAGGCTTGTCCTTATCCTTCACTCAAAAATGGGATGGATTCAAACTGCTCTGGGTTTTTAAGAGGATTACATAGCATGAAGAAAGGCATGTGAGGCAGGTTCACTAGATGTTTTTCCTAAATTTAACTTCTCCTTGCTGCTGAAATAATTGAAGGGATTGACTGGGTTATGGTCTGATACAGCTGCTCCCCTGCCATGCATGGCAGAGGAGGCCTTCAGCTAGGTGACTGTGGGGGTGAAGGGTGCAAAGAGGAGGGAGCAGGTTTCACCCTCTCAGGTATGGGCCTCTGACTGGGAAGCCCTGCTGGCAGCTGATGTCGCCAGTGGCCGGACTCCTGGATCCTGGAAGGGCCATCTGAGTATCTTCAGACCTATGTAAGGCACCAGTCAAGTCCAATATCATCCACGGGCTGGCAGGCCTTTGTGGAAGAGCACATCCTGGTAAGTGAGCAGGCAAGAGACGCTGTTCACAATGTCAGCCGCTGGCTGCTTGGTGTAGTTCTGTTATAAAATGACCAGAGGGGGCCGTTATGAGCCTGCCTTGGTAGAAGTCTGGAGTCACCTCGAAGGCCACCTACAGGATTTTATTTTTTTTTAAATGAAGGTATCTTTTTTTTAAGATTATTTATTCATACAGAACTGGGGTACAGGCCAGAGATGCGGAAGGTGAGAGGATTCACCAGAGACAGAGTGGGGAGCAGAACAGGCAGATCGACAAAGTACACTGCTGAGGGGAGCAGTGGGTGGGTCAGGAGAGATCTGCCACGCCATGTGGTCACCTCCTGGGCAGGCGGGAATCGAACTCATGCGGAAGTGGCTTTAGCTTCTTAGTGCAGTGCTTTAACCCGCTGCGCCACCAGGGATGGCCAAAAAATGAAGGTATCTTAAGTAAAAAGTTCAAAGTAATTTTCCAGGCTTTCTAAAGCCTATTTTTTTCATAATGTCCTGATTTAAAAAACAACAACAACAAACTTTCTAATTGATACTTTGACTTCCTATAGACATTACCTCCATGAAAAAAACAAATATATATTTATTTGCTTATTTACTTATCCCCCCAAGGTCTGACTTCATTGACTTCTGGGGAAGCAATTGCTCATCCTCAATCTTAAAATCCATCTGGATTTCAAGAGGATTTTAATTCATGCATTGCTGATTTGCTTATTTCTGACAAATGTGCTATTTTGTAAGAGAAATTTGCAAAACCCCCCAGAGTCTTTTTTAGAGATCTTTTGAAAGTGCTTTGATGCCATAGGATTTGAAGGGCTTCTCCGCAATGTGTGTGTGTGTGTGTGTGTGTGTTTTACCTTCCTTTTGGCAACACTTAAATGGAATTCAAATCACAAATGTCATGAGCTTTCCACTGAGCTTAAACTAGTCCGGGGAAGCTTCTCTAAGTGAGCAAACCAAGTATAAGTCCCTTGTTAATGAAGAGATTTAATGGCAGGTTAGAGGGAGCAGTGGGATTGAATGGCGCCCTTTTCACCCCTGTTTGGCACCGTTCCTATAACTCAGGTGGCTGCTGAACCCTCTCCTCGCAGGCTGGCTTCCCCCTCCCCCTGCCAAACCAGCACCAGCTCAGTTACATCAGCATTTCCCTCCCCTCAAAACCACCGTCATACCAAATATATTACTATTTCAATTGTGATTTTTGTCTCAAGATTTCTGGCATCCCAGGTAGGATTCCACTGTACTTCTCACACTGACACATTCACAGGACCTTCCCAAGTCTGCTCTTGACCTCCAGGAACCAAGACACCTCCCTCGCCAACCATCTTTTCTCATCTTGCTGCTGTCCAAGGTAGTCTTCAGAATGGTTGAACTCCAGACTTTAGAGCCAAAAGTGGATTTGATATCCAGCTCCACAGCTCTCTTAACACAGTCACGTGGCTTTCAGGACCTGGCTCTTCATTTGAAAGTGGACACCATGCTGCTCACCAGAGGGCTGTGGTGAAGGTCATCAGCAGTCCATGTAAGCCATTCATGACAGTGCTTCTCATACAAGATGCATTTAGTGAAGGGATAAATGAAGGGGCCGCACAACTAGAGAGCAGTGTTGCAGGCTCTATGGCTGGAGTCCTCTCTTGCAAGCATTTCTCATTAGAAATGCAAAGGGCTAACAGGTATGTAAAAAAAATTTTCAGCAACACTTATAACCAAGGAAATGCAGATCATAACTACAATGAGAGACCATCTCACACCAGTGAGAATGGCATATATTAAAAAAAAAATGGCTACAACTAATGTTGGCAAGGATGTAGGAAAAAGGAACTCTCCTACACTGCTGGTGGAAATGCAAATTGGTCCAGCCACTATGAAAAGATGTGTGGAAATTCCTCAAACTACTAAGAATGAAACCACTATATGATCCAGCAATTCCACTCCTAGGAATCTACCCAAAAGACACCTGCACCCCTATGTTTATTGTGGCACTATTACAATTTACAATAAGTAAGCTATGGAAACAAACCCAATGCCCAAAAACAGATGACAGGATCAGGAGGATGTGGTCCATATACCCAATGGAATACTACTCAGCAGTCAAAAGAAATAAACTCATTATATTTGCAACATGGATAGAGCAAGAAGGGGTTTGCTCTATAAATGAAGCCACAAGGAAAAAGAAATATATCAGATGGTTTCACTTATAGGAGTATAGCGGGACCAAATAAAGGGTCAGGAAAAAATAATAATAAACAAAGTTAGCAGACAAGTATAGATCAGGGACATTCTGCAAGGGAGGTAAGGGCGGGGAGGTAGAGGAATCAAAGCAGGGGCAAGATGATGATGCACAGGTGAATTGGTTGTGGGAATTTTACAGGGGGTACACCTGAGAGGAGAAAGGATGTATATTTTATACATGCATACATGCATACATATATACACACACACACACATACATACATCATTGTTCATGTTGTGCATACACAGTGTTTGTTTGCTTATACATATGTATAAAAGAAAGCATTTCTCTTTAGAAAGAACTCTAGAAAGTAGTTTTCTTTCTATGATCAAACTTTCTATGAGTAGCTGGCGTGTGTGTAAATGTGCATATGTTGGCATTATGGAAATGTACCTAGTTTGATTCACTTTTGAGCACTTCACCCACACAACTGTAATATAGAAAGTGGACAGCAGTAAGTCCATCTTGGCTTTCTCTGAGACCCCAAGAATAGGGTATTCAGCCACACTGCCAGGTGATGGGCAGACCCACAAGACAGCAAACCTGACAAGTGGCTTTGGGATCATCGGGAGGCAAAGTGCTATTCAAATGCCATTTTGGATGTGAAGTCAAACCTTCAGGGCCAAGCCAGAGACCTGGAAAATCTATCACTTAGCAACAGCTGGCCTTGATTAGGAAGAGATCTGAGACTGCTGGTGTGACCTTGGAGATGCAGAGTTGGAAAATCACCAGCAGTTACTGATTGAAAAGGACCCCAAAGGCAGCAGTGTCTGTAAATAACAACTGGTTCTCAGTGATGTGAGGTCATTGGTAGGAGCAAGCGCCCGGCTCTGGAATTAGACTCAAGATAGGGTTCCAGCTGGGCCATTGACAGATTATGTGACCTGGAGCAAAAGCGTACTTCCTCTAAATGTCACACTCTTCGCCTGTGACGCAAAGACTTCAAATATTACTCTTCAACATTCTGTAAAGGTTAAATGATTGACATACAAAAAGCACTAAATACAGTGCCAGCACAGAGTAAACACTGAATAATCAGTAGCTATTGATAAAATTAATCTAGTTCATGACCCCAAAATTCACTCTGAATACTGAAACTGTGTATCTAACTGTCTAAATAGCATCTAAAATTCTCTTATACAAATGAGAACTCGCCAGGACCTCCCTTCAGGGTGGGGAATAAAATGATATATTTATTTGTTAATCTAATTTTAGTCACCTTGCCTATCCATCCATTATATATACAAATACATGTATGTGGGTGCATATGTTATTATGTGACTTTGTGATCATACAATGTGTATACATATATACACATATATAAACATCTACATATACAGAGTGCTTTGGGGTTCACAAAGATATATGCACCATTAATATTAATACTAATAGTTACGATAATAGTAGGCATTCATTAAGGGCTTAAGTACCAAAGCCTATGCTATATAAAATAAACATTTCTTATGCTACCAAAAATATAATGTAATATAAGTGCTATTATCTGGGGTGAGATGTATGACTCTACACTATAATCTTCCTTTTGTAGGTGAAGTGATTAAATCCAAGATGAAGACATGAAAGAATTTACATTCACAGCTGAACAAAGTTCATATTCAAGCCTAAGTCTATCAATAACTTTCTTGTTATTCAGCAAACTTTCTGATTTGAATGGTTAAATTGAGTGTGGATAGATGGATGGATGGATGAATCCTTATCTCCGTCACTGAGATAAGAAACAGATTTGAGTTATATGGGTGTTAAGTCCAGTTTTGAAGATGTTGAATCTGTGGTGTCACTGGGATAAGGGACAGTAGCTATAAACAAGAGGCAGAAGAACATGTGAGCTTCAACAGGAAAAAGTAGTTTCTGCCTGGAGATACAGAATTTTACCAACCTTAACCTGCTCAACTTTCCCTTCTATAAAACCAGAGTAATAATTAGTTCCCTGGAGGATTTTTGAGAATGTTATAATCCACCAGACTGGGCTTCTGAGTACCTCCCAAGTGATGGTGCTGAAATGATGAGTCAAACATGTATTAGACCAAACATAATGATGCTTTTTCCCTAGCGCCTGTGATGTGCTGTGTTTGTGCATAATTGTGGAATAGGGAGACCAAACCAAGATGATGAGAGCACAGTTAGCTGGGATTTTACTTGGCCATTTCACCACAGTCACTTGACAGACCAAGCCTCATGCCCTCAGGAGGTGTTGGATTCAGGGGTTTCAAAAAACATCTGAACAGCCTGTGAATCCAGATGTTCAGCCTTTTGTTGACACCTTGCTAGGTTTAGACTGAGTCCAAATTTGGTTTGGAACTTGGGTTTCACCTGAGCTCTTCAAAGCCTTCAGGCCGGCATTCCTTTCCTTTTATATCACAACATTTTGACTTGACTGAATGACTGAAAGGTAACTGCATTGGAACTTACTCAAACAGAAGAAATGGATAAGGAACAATATATGTTATCAGATGTCTGGAGATGGAAGGTTTTCCTAGAGGTGAAGAACTTGGTGCTCACCTTAAGAAAGTGAATGTGAAGGGAAAT
>NW_004567109.1:61234077-61244200 GCF_000260355.1 Condylura cristata
TTTCTTTCTTTCTTTCTTTCTTTCTTTCTTTCTTTCTTTTCTTTCTTTCTTTCTTTTTGTTGTTGTTGTTGTTGTTATTGTTGAAAAATAAACTCACAGGCCCTCCCTGGTGGCACAATGGGTTAGGACACAGCACTGCAAGCTAGCCTCAGTCACTTTGGTACAAGTTTGATCCCGGCCCCCCAGGTGACCCACACGGAGCGGCAGACCTCCCCTGACTGCCGCTGCTCCCCTCAGCAGTGTAGTTCCTCAATCTGCCTATTCTGCTCCCCACTCTGTCTCTGGTGAATCCACTCACAGCCCTTGCACTTCTGTCATGAACCCCAGCTCTATAAGCATACATAAATAAATCTTTAAAAGAAAAATCAGCTCGCAATAGAAAAAGCCCCTCAAGGAAGGATGCACTGCTGGGTGAGAAAGAGACACAGCTCGGCCTCTGAGGAGCACTTGCTGCTTCTAATTCCTAACCGGAGCTAAAAGGCTCTGTAATTTTAGCAATGTATCAAGACTTTCTGGCTTTCAACTTTTTCATCTGTGAAATGGGGATAATATCTCTCTCAGTTAGTTAGGCCTCCTGGGGTTGCCAATGACAGAAATCCAGTTCAGTGGGCAAAAGGGGGAATTTACTGGACCTTTCAAATTCCTAGCAGAACAGAGGCTAGTGAATCCAAGGATTCAAACTTCTGCTAATGAAAACCTCTACACATACTTTTCTTGACTTTTTATTGCTCTTAGAATATCACTTCTCTAAGAAGCTGAAATAATGGCTGCAGGAACTCCCTAGCTCACTTCTTCTCATATTCACTGAGAAGGGAAGGGGATTTTCCCTTGCCCTGCGTTCCAGGGCCTAACTCTTATTAGGTTACTTAGAGTCACATGTTGATCTCTGGATCAATCACTCCCAGTCAGCCCTGGCAAGGCAATGTATTTTAGGACAAATCACCTTTGGAACACCTGTTAGCAACCTGACAAGAGGAAACATCATCTGAAGGTGGACATTTTGGGCCCAGGAGATTACGACGCGATGAAATGATAAATATGTATTACAGGTTCTTTCAATCATAGGACTATGATAGGAGTCAAAATAGTGGATAGAAAATGCTGTGTAATTGTCACTTATGTTAAGATATTATTGTTACATTAATGTTAACATACTGTTATGTATTGTTACTACCTTGATTTTCAAATTATGAATGAACTAATAGAAAATCACCGAAATTAGAGCTGGGTATATTTTTCACAGAAATTGGAAAGAAATTTACATCACCAACTAAGAGCTATAACCAAAACTCATTGGTAATTCAAGAAGTTTTTTCCACCTCACCATAAAAATAGAAATGTCACCCGGATACATAAAGCTGAAGTTCACCTTTGAACAAGAGAATGTTGACCATTCATTCAGGCCTCTGCACTACACTAAGAGGTAGAGATAGACTAAAGATCATGCGATTCCCAAACAAGCCACAGACTTGTAGGAAGAAAGATAAAGGAGGAAAATGTTCTTCTTTTGTTTGATATACCCAGGACATTGTAGCAGCATTCTTGGGATCAGTCCGGTGGTTTGTTCATGTTAACAATATTTGACAAGACCAACAAAGAAGGGTTGAGAACATTGTGTTACTGCTCCCTATATAAGGTGACTATACATTGAAGTTTCTAGGGAAAGTCTTCGTTGTTACCTGGTATCTGGCTTAATCATTAACTGTCTCCCTAACTCTTCCCGATAAAAAGAGACCCAGATAGATAGTGGGTCACCCTATCTCTATGATGATCAATCTCTAACTTGAACTACCATGTTTTAGGCATTCCAAATCTAGTGAATACTTAGAAGGCAGATAGGCCTACAGAGTCCAAAGTTCCAGAGTTCAAATCCCAACTCTGCTTTAAAAAGTGACCTCTATCTTCTGAGTCTAAAACTCCTTACCTGTAAAATATGCATCTTAATAGATAGGTAGATAGATAGATAGATAGATAGATAGATAGATAGATAGATAGATAGATAGATAGATAGGTAGATAGATAGATATGACAAAGCATATTATATGGGAGGAGTGCGTGATAGATTATAAATCCCTACACAAAGGATCATTGCCTATTGCAACAAATGGCACCATTGTTAACCCAAATAATTCACCCTGGTTAAAACTCTAAGTGATATCTTAGATTCTCTCTTTTGTTGACTCTCCCATGTTCAACTCATCTACAAATTATAGCAATTCTGTCTCCGACACTTACCCTAATGATGGCAGTATTTAAGAAGAGAGATTGTCACAAAGCATGGGATATCCTCATTAGGAAACCACATGTTAACTGTAAGCTCATTGTTTGAGTAATTTAGGCAAAAATACGGACAGACTGTAATGTTAACAATCATCTTTTCCACTCAAGTTGATAGGAACTCAGTAATTTCTTTCTCAGAGCCAAAATTAGCATATTACTTCTTAGCATATTCTCCTTAGCACAATGGTAGATTGTGCTGTTGGTAGAATGTTTCAGCTTGGTTGTTAGAAGGACCTCAAAATTCTTCAGCATCAATTTTTTCTTTATCATGATCACAGATGAAATTTCCACTTGGATTCTGGATTCCTACTGAAGATTGCCAAGGTCATTTTTACCTCAATGTCTATTTTCTGATCAAATCAAAAGAAATCTTTCATATGGCATGAGGGCGTAACCCTGCACATCGTCAGGAAAACCAGTGTCCAGTCCAGCCTTTTCCCATATGAGTTGCATCTATGAACGTGGACACTACCTTTCCCACAGAGCTAAAGTTTCCCATCTATAAAGGGAACAAGATTAAATAACCTCTAACCATCTTCTAACTCTGACCTTTATATCAGCCACCATGATGAGTTGGGCATGACTACAAGAGCTATTAATTTCCCCCTAAAAAATGTGACTACTTCTTTTCATCTAGAATTATTGTTTTGTATGCAGTGCTGTTGTCACTCTCTTGTGAGTGTGAATTTTAACTTCAAACTCAGGCAGACTAAGTGAAATGTTTTTCTCTATGATATAAGTTACTTAGATCACGAAGCCCTCATTTCCTTTGATAGCAGAAAACTTAATCTGGCAAGTACAAAGTAAACTCAGTCACTTATGAATTTTAACAATCTTATTTGTGTCCATTTAGATTCTAACTCATTTTTTTTTCTCTTTTCCTTATCCCAGGAATATCTAAACACAGGACGTGGCACCTGGTGAAGCATTATTCTTCAGTGGCTTCACCTGTATTTGATTCATTTGCTTTCTGATATCTATTCCTGACATTTTCATTCCTCAAGAGTCCACTCTGGCTTCAGACTCTTTTCCTTCAACTTCTCCAGTGACAGGACCAGATACCAGTCCTTTTGCGCATCTGTCGTCTTGACCACAGAGTATAGGTGGGTCCAGCCCATGTCTGCCCTGCCACAGCTGTTGCCCCTGTCTTGAGGTTCACTGCAAAGTGAGATACAGGACCCCTTTGATGTCTCTTCCATGTACGCCTCCCTCTGAGACTTCTATCATTCCCGTCCCATGACTCAGCCTCAGAGGCCTTCCATGGGGCCTTCTCTGAAGTACTCACATATACCTACCCTGCGCTCCCTTCTCTGGTTTCTCTACCTCATCTTACTATCAAATGTATACTAAGTCTGAGATGGAAATGCATGCTTCCTGGCTTTATGAGTATGAAGGCAATCATTTATAAGGAGTGATCAGGAATAGCAGTTTTTGAATCATAGCCTAATTTTTCAATCTAAAAGATAAAAGAAAAAACACTTTATGGTCCCAATTCCAGACTCTTGTAATTAGAAACCTGTGTTTTAAGAAATTTACTCCATTATTTGTTCTAAGACCCTTTAAAAAAAAATTCTTATTTACTTATTTATATTATTATTATTATATATTTTTATTTTTTTACATCGTTCTTCATTTTGTGCATTTTTTTCATCTCAGTTGTAATCCCCATGGGCTTTCCAACACCAATTCACCCATGTGACATCCCACCACAGTCCAGTGCACTCTTCCTACCCCAGTTCTGATCCCACTTCCCTTTCCACACCCATAAAATGTCTCTGACTTATAGTTGTTCATTGTTTTCATTTTTATTTTATTAGATTTGTTTGTCTCTCTCTCTTTTTCCCCTGATCCCTTATGCTCATGCTGTGAGTAAAACCATCTGGTATTTTTCTTTCTGGCCTATTTCACTAAGCATGATCCCTTCCAGCTCCATCTATGTTGCTGCAAAAGACATGAGTTTATCTTTTTTGATTGCTGAGTAATATTCCATTGTGTATATGTACCACATCTTTTTTTTTTTTAAAGATTTATTTATTTATTCATACAGAACCGGCCAGAGATGCAGAGGGTGAGAGGATTCACCAGAGACAGAATGGGGTACAGAACAGGCAGATTGACGAAGTACACTGCTGAGGGGAGCAGCGGGCGGGTCTGCCACGCCATGTGGATCTCCTCCGGGGCAGGCGGGGATCGAACTCATGCAGAAGTGACTTAAGCTTCTCAGTGCAGTGCTTTAACCACCAGGGAGGGCCTGTACCACATCTTTTTAATCCAGTCTTATAAGAGCCTGGTTTTTAATCTTCCACTGACCATTTTCTTGGCTATAAAAGTTCTATTCCCAACTTCAGGGCATGTGTTCTCGAACAGTGACAGATGTGAAATGGGAAAAGAGACAGGGGAGGGGAGACATGGGAGGCAGTTTGGCTAAGGTCTCAGGCTTTTGTCCCACAGTAACCACCCATCTCTCCAATGGGCCTTGATCTGCCAGAGGACAAATGTGTGAGCCTATTCTGAACCTTTAGATGTGGCCCAAATGGGCTGGATAAATTTCTTAGAATATCTCAGTCATAGAACTCTGTTTCCTCTCTTCAAATTATCTTTGATTTGAAAACTTCTACTTACATTTCAGTTTCTTTAAGATATAAAGAAAAGGGTAAGGTGATAATCATCTTATTCAGAATAATATGACAAAATAGTACTCCCTTTATTGGGAGTAGAATATTCTGGTCATCAGAACTGCCCTAGTGTGGATGTCCCCCCTGAACCATTAGTGAGCAGTGTGGTGCATCCAGGCATCCAGAGTTATACACTTCAAATCAATCAGGATAAGTCTTAGAGGGGATTTAAGTTGTTGGGCACTTAAAACAGAAAACAGAATGTCATTAGCAAGGGTAATAGAGGTAATGTAGAACCCAGGGAGGTAGAGCCAGAGAGCTTTAGCCATAGGCAGGAGTGAAAGAAATGTGAAGAAGGAAGATTAGAAGGTTCTGAAACTGCCCAGATCTAAATCACCTGTGTCATCTTAGCACTGTGGGTGAGCAGGGATTCTGGTGATAAAAGTCTAGGCCCTTTCTTTTGCGATCCAGAACCCAAATAGCATCAACATCAAAATGTTTTTGCCCAAGTTAGTATCAAGAAATTGATAAACTTTTGGGATCAGTACTTTCCCTATGAAGACAAGAGGTAGCTCCCTACTGTCCCCCACGTGGATCCCCCAGTCCCTTGCCATTCCTCCCCTTGAACAGCACGAGGTCACTATATGTATTCTGCCCCTCCTCATGACTGCAACTGGTCTCTGGCTTCTACCTCCTTTCCTTCTAAACTCCAAATGTGTTCCTTGTCTCTCCCAGACTAAAAGCCTTCTCCCTGACCAGTCTTGTCTCCTAGTTACCATGCTCTCTTTTCTTTCCCAGCCATGCTGGATAAAGCATCTGCAATCACTGGCCACTACAGCTTCCTAGTCATTGCAAGTCTGCTTCTGGGTCCAGAGACTCAGTTCTGCAGACAACGAGCCCCACAGAAGAGTTGCACAAGTCCCTTGTCCCCTCTGACCTCCAGCGCTGGGTCTGTTACAGAGTAATACACAGGAAATATCTGAAAATTGGACAGGAGTCTAGAGGGTAGCTGGCTGGTGAGCTGGGCTGCTGAGCTGAACAAAGACCCATTCTCTGTAAGCCCTGGGATTTTCAAGTGCATGACAAAAAAGGGATAAAGACAAGTAAACTTGTCTTTATAAACAAACAGCTAAATGACACCCATCAAGCAGTTTAACAAGGACAAACATGAAGACCAGGTGGGAGTGATGCTTTGCCGCAGGCTGGTGCATTGTTCTGTGGGTAACTCAGTGTCTGAGAAAAGAAGTTGGATAAAGTCAAGTCTTTGACATTCAGCACGGCAGGTGCCAGCAAATGGCAAAAGGGAAGGAGAGAGGAATTTAAGACATCTGGAGTCTGCCCTGCAGGTATCCAAGGTGACAGGGAGCTTCACACCGTGACTGACATGCAGCGCTGGGAAAAAGTGGGAGAAGAGGGCTGGGTGGGCTCAGTGAGGGGGTCCACCCTGCCCACCTACAATGTTGGAAGAGCCAAACTTCGACAGGGAGGTGACTCCCCCTACTGCGGATGAGCTTACCCAGAGAGAAACAGAAGAGAACCCCCGCTGAACAGGACAGTTGAGAAGGTACAACAGAGGGAGCATCTGGGAGACTGGCTCAGTGCCAGTTGGATGTCTGTCCCATCCCCACCTCTGAAAGCCAACTCCCTGGAATACGCAGACTGAACATATCTTAGAGCTCGGCCCCTTGTGCCAACTAACGGTGCAAATCCTGCTCATTTTCCATTGACAGAATTTGGGAAATAAACTGAATTTCCTCCCAGCTTTGCATTATGGTGATATTTGATTCTGTCTCCTCCCCACAGTGGTGGGCCCCTCGCAGCTTGGGGCTGTGTCTGCCCTATTCCCCACTGGGTGTCCCACACCTAGCATGAAATAAAATCTCCATGAATATAGTTGTTGATGCTCAAGGAAACATAACCATGATGCCCATGGTTTGCTATTGCTTTACAGTTCACAGAATGTTTTGCCACATGATCTCATCAATTACTTATTGCTAATGAATGAAATGGGTTTAACAATGTAATGGTTTGGGGCACAGGGGTACAAACAGCAGAGTTGGGTAATCTGGCTTCAAATCCTAGAATTTACTGGAGGTATGGCTTTGGCCAATTCTTGTTCTGTCTGTGCCTCTGTTTCACATATAAAACAGAGGGGTCAAGGTTCTCTACTGGTGGTGCAACAGGTTAAAGCACAGCACTATGAAGCTATTGCAGCCACTTCAGCATGTGTTCAATCGCCAGCCAGGGGTGTGACTGTCACCCACATGGCATGGCAGACCTCTCCTGATCCGCCCGCTGTTCCCTTCAGCAGTGTACTTCATTGATCTGCCTGTTCTGCTCCCCACTCTGTCTCTGGTGAATCCTCTCACTCCCCGCACTTCTGCCTGTACCCCAGTTCTGTATGCACAAATAAATCTTAAAAAAAAAAATAGGATCAAGTTAGAATCTTCTATCCAGGGCTTGTGGCAAAGATTGTAAAGGTGATAAATTAAGGGGACTGCAGAAAGAGTAGGTGACCTGCAGAAAGAGTAACCCATAGGAGTTACCTGTACTCTTCATTGATGAGAAACCCAAATCTCTCACAGGTGAAATCAATTTCCCAAGGTCACATAGTGAGTCAGGGTTAGAATCAGGCCTGGAATCCAAGAGTTCTGACTCCAAATGAGTTTCTCTTTCTACACTAGAATCATAAAACTACCGTTGTTTCTCAAGTGCCATGCTAAGCACTTCCATGTATCATCTTTTAATGCTCAAGACAGTCCTGAGATGGGTTCCATAATTATCTCCATTTTAATATGAGAAAGCTGAGACTGAGAGACCTTAAGGTAGCATGACCAAGGCCACGGAGTCCATGGGTGGTAAAGTTGGACACACAGCCAGGCCTCCTGCACCAGAGTTCACATTCCCTTCACTGGTATGCTGGTCCCGACAGTGTTGTGAAGTATTCTGGGATACATTTACCACCTGGTTCCTAGAGAGTGATCACAATGGGAACATTTACACCAAAGAAATTGGCAACATTACAAATCAGGGCTTTGATTATGCTTTAGCCCAATAGCCAGTCTACAACTTAATCATGTTTTCAAGCTCTGCTATCCTTATTCTTGGGACATGTTTCTTCTCAATTCCTAGTTTTTTTGGGGGGGAAACATATGGTAAAGAGGTTCTTCTAATCCCAATAAGTGGTCCTCTTTATCCTGGATGAAAGCATGTGGACTGATAATGTCATTAAGGCTTAGTTGCATGTTGGTCACCGTCATGTTTCAGGGTGGGGGAACATTTCTCTCTGCACTAATGACAAGTCCATCTGTACTTGACAGGCACCTTCCTGCTTTTGAGCCTGAGAAGGTTTAAACTGACTGCAGCATATAGGGAGCTTACAGCACATGCTCCCTAGAGAAGCTGCCATATCCATCCAGTATGTCTTTATTTGACTCCCACACCCTGCCCCACCACTTTCATGCTGTGCTCACTCTTGCCAAACTCTGGGCCAGACACTGGCCAGTCAGAAGTGAGTCCACTATAGCCCATGTCCTCAAGAGTCTCACAGCCTGACAGGACACACTAAGCAAGACCCAATTTGGGGACTGTATAGATATAGTGTAAAAATCTCTATGCACAAAGACAATGGTCACACCAAGAAGGAATGAGGAACTATATCTAAATCACAAATCAAGGAAATTATCACTATGTAGGGACATTTTGTCACTTAAGAATGGATGAGTTACCAAAGGATAAAGGGAAACGTGCATCCCAGACAATGGAAAGAGTGTACTGGGCCTTGAAACAACACAAGTCTGAATGGCAGGGATTTTCTTGGAAGCCAACAACATAAGATTATTGACAAGTTCAGTACTATAAATGTATTGTCTGTTTTAACTTTTCTTAACTTTTTTCTATAGCTTACTTTATTGGTCCTACTTTAGGTCAAACCTGTTTGACTGGGTATTTACCCATGAGAGAATGGGTAACTTTGGGTATTTCATTGGGAAACTGTTCTCCTTTTTCTGTTGTGCCCTAATTCTATTAAGGTTCCTTTCTGCTGAAAGTCCTACACACTAAGAGTATGTGTGTCCTGATGTGACAGATGGCAGAACTCATTTTCAGCATGCAAGGTTTGGGGGTCCTAGAATGCCCCTCAGTCTGCCTGTTGACTTCTTTGCAATAGCATTTCTGCCCCTTGCAAATACCAGGTGCCTTATTATTTCACTGTTTAGAGGGAGAGCTTGATATTAGTCGGCTGGTAATCTTGAATGATTTGTACCACTTGTTGTTGCTTATATTCATTTCTAAGTCAGAAGGATAGTTTTATGTCAAAAGAGATTTAAATGCTGATGTGAAGGTCCCACCTATAGGAAAGTTTTAAGCAAGACCTAGGGCATTGGAAGTGACACTACTATTTTTAAAAGTTTCAATACTATTATTGGATCAAGGACATGATACTTTAACAGTGTAATCTATAAAAGGGAGTTTCCATATTCCCTGCCCCACCTAATATAGGGTGAAGCTGAACAACAAGGGAAGCCTTAAAAGAACTTGAGAGAGAAGGCTTGGAGGAGGCACTGGAGCAGAGAAATGTGAAGATGCCATGCTTGCTTTTGACCTTGCACTTGTACCAAGGACTTGTGGGACATGGAAGGAGAAACTTAGAAGAGATGTGGGTAACAGACCTTTGGGGAGGCTGACAGCAGCACCCTTTATCTTGACTAATACTTTGACTTTCCTCTTCCATTCCAGATTTGCTTGGTCCCCTCTGCCCATTCCCTGTGGTTCCCCACCAGAAGGTGCCTTAGACTTGTGGCCAGTTTGGGGCATCAGTGGCCCCACTTTGGAGTGGACCTTAATAGGCTAGGCATTTATCCATGAGGGGATGAGCAACTAAGAGTGTTTTATTAGAAAATATTTTCCTTCTCTATTGCACATTAAATCTATTAGTTATTTTGCTGGGGGTGCCCTTCAGTCTGACTGCTAACAAGATGAGCACTGACACCAACAATGCTCTCACTTGCCAGGTGGGAGTGCCCACACACCCTCTTTTCAGTGGAGGAGGAAAAGGCCCTTGTTGTTTATTCTATCTGCTTGATTTCCAAGTCATATTGCTTTGAGCCTCCCCAAGATTGGTCCCTCTGAGGGTGCTTATGAACAGCAATAAGAAGTTTCATTGTCTTGTACCTTCATCTTGGGTCTAAGCTCCTAATAGAGATCTGGGAACCTACCTTACCTTTGGC
>NW_004567109.1:61244895-61254437 GCF_000260355.1 Condylura cristata
TTTGCTGAGAAGGCATGTGAGCATAGCAGATAAGCTCTGGTACACATTCCAAACATGAGAGGCTGAACACTTTCTTAGCTATAGTCTTTCCTTTTCAAAATGGCAAAGGTATGTGGGGACTGCTGGGTTTCTGGCTGCAGGCAGTCATTCTGGAATTTAGCCTTGTTCTTCCTTGTACTGAGCTCTCTTCTATGGAAGGAAAGAGTGGTGACCACTCTCTCTACATGTGCTCACATCCCACTGGCCAGAACTCAGTCCGCTGCCCTCTCTGAACTGAAGGGCAACTGGGAAATTGTGTCCAGCCGTGAATCCAGGGAAAAGAGCCGAGGATGGGTGTTGGTGAGTTGAAGGCATTTCTATCACAGAAATCCTTATCCACTTTTCATAAGTCACAACCCCCACCAGAAATCCCTCAAATGTCTGCTAAAGAGTCCACTTGTATGTTTTCACCTCTCCAGTCCCTCACTCAGGTTTTTCCTTTCTCCGCAGTGTCTTGTGGTTCTACCTGTCATCTGACCTGGACTGATAGTGGAGTTACCAGTACTAAATGCCTTTGGGCTTTTGACCAGCCAATAGTCAGGTCACAGACTACAAAGAGTTCTGTCAGAGGGTCTTAGATCTAAGAACCTCTCAGTGTGATTACTGCCATCTTTGACTTTAATTAACACAACACAACCTCAGGGGCAGCTTACTAGGGCAGCTCCTCGGTGAATATTTAAGTAATTTTATCTGACAACTAATCAAAGAATAGCCTGTACCCCCAAAACAATGTGTGCTTTTAACTTACAGAGAAGCAAGATATTGGGGAATCTATTGAATTGCAATGGCGTACAAGACACAATCCTTGATCCTTGACCAAGTGTTCATGCAGGGTTTCCATCGGCACGTTCTCCAACTGAGCCAGCATGATAATCACCAGGAGGATCTGGCCTGGCCCCACACAGAGCTTCTGATTCAGCACACTTGGGGTAGGCCCAGCAATCTGCATTTGTAACAAGCTCCTAGCTCATGCTGTTGTGGCTTCTCTGGGTCCTGGTTTTGGAAAAGGCAGCTCGAGTGCATGAGGAGAGTTCAGGGGAGTGTCAGAGTTGGAGCCCTCGCTGCACACCACCTCACTTGATCTTGGACAAGCCATTTGAGGATCTGAGTCCCAGTTCTCTTATCTAAAGAGCAGAGATCCTGAGAGTTAGTGAGATCCTCACTTAGTGCTTGTCAATACCCCACCAAGTTCCCTCCCTCAGTTCTCTGCACACTTACATGCCTAATTAGGCCACTATAATGAATGCAGTGATCAAAACTCAGAATTGTAGGGCTGGGCCTTTCCAAATTTGTTCAGGTAGGCTCTTTCCAAGATGTCCAAAGCAGGTGTATTCCAATACTGTCACCTTGGCATGTGGCACTAAGGTCAACTGAGATCCTGTGGGTCTCAGACGAAACTGTTAAAGAATGAAGACTCCCCAGACTTGAGGTCTTAGGGAAGGATAAACATCTAGAGACTAGGCTTTCTCAATGGAAACCATCTCTTCCTCGCCATAAGAGGCCTCTACTCTCCTCGATACCTCATGGCCCTGTCCAATCCCTTAGCCCAGGATATAATCCCTTGACTGTCCCTTTTACTTTAGAATTTCCAGCCATGTAAATTCTCCATACAGCTAATTAAATTTGGCCTTTTCCTCCTACTAATTAGTTTGCTTAACCAGCAATTCTATTTGAGAAGAGCCCAGAGGAATGTGGGACTTTTCCTCTACCACTTGACCTTGTATGAATTAGACTTTGGAGCAAATCCTAGTTCTATGATTTACTATGAGGACTCAGGCAAGTTAATTGATCCCTTGAAGTCTCCTTTCTTATAAATTAGGGTGAAAATAACATTAGACTTTGGGGACTATTAATTTTTGTCTGCCACATCATAAGCTCTGAATAAGAGAACTTTTACTATTAGTTATTTCTTTTGGACAATAAAACCCCTGTTTTTGTCATAAATAGAGGCCCAAGGGGTAGAAAGAGTGTGGGGAAAAAAAGAGACATCAAGAGGAATAAATAAATACCAAAAAAATAACCTTATCCTGAGTAATTTCTAAGTTAAAACTTCAGCAGGAAAGGTTGAGAATGGGATGCATTTGTTTTGATGCTAATTAATGCCCCCTGGATTAAGGTGGAATAAAGATTTACTGATGACTCAGATTCTTCAATGTCAGAAAAGACACAGATGAAATTGATTTCTGGCATCCTGTGGTCACTTGGGATGGTGGCTGGCTTGTCTTATCAGCCCATGATTTCTCTGGGTGGCCATGGTGGTGGTCTCACCTCTAGAGATAAGGAAATCAAGGTCCTTATTTGGATTTAATTCAAAAGGATTAAATGAATTTAACAAAGGTATGGAAAAACTGATAGTATGGGGCAGCTATCTCTGAGTGTTTGGCCAGACTGGGGCCAAAACACACAAACTCATTTGACTACATAATATTTTGTTTGATTTATCAAATCAGAACACACAGGAAAATCAAAACATTGTATGTCTTTTGATGCCTACACAGGGCAGAGATGGACAGGTACTGCGAGAAGAGGAGGGGTGGGAGAGATCATGAGCCCCCTGCCTGCACAGGGTCTTGTCTCTGAATAGCAGTCTCAGTATTGCTAGCAGGTTATTTGGACCCATGTGGGAGAAAATATTTTTTTTTAAAGATTTATTTATTTATGCACACAGAACTGGGGTATAGGCCAGAGGTGCAGGAGCAGTGAGAGGATTCACCAGAGCCAGAATGGGGAGCAGAACAGGCCAACTGACAAAGTACACTGCTGAGGGGAGCAGCGGGAGAGGGAGGAGAGGTCTGCTGCTCCATGTGGGTCAGCTCCCTGGCTGGGGTTTGAACTCGTGTTGAATTGGCTGCAGCTGGCTAGCATCATAATGTTCTGCTTTAACCCATTGCGCCACCAGGGAGGGCCCAGGAGAAAATAATTTTTAATGGACTTGTAAGTGTGAGACTTGTCTCCACAAAAGAGGTGAGACAGGCTTTTACCAAGCTGTCTGGTGTGAAGCTTTTACAGTACATGTCACTTTTGTATAAGAAACTAAGACTAATTGAGTCCCTGTGGATATCAGGAAAAGTAGTTACCATTACTTAAAAAACACAGGTTGCCCTGAGTTAGGGGTATCTCCAGAACATGTTTCCTTTTTTCTTTTTTTTTTTTTTAATTGAAGAAAGCTATCTAAAGGCAGGGAAACCTCCCGAAGTAACTTCATAGGGAATAACTCCCTCCTTGACATGTGGGATCCCTCCTCTCTCTTTAACATCCCAGACCCCATAGCATAGGATATAAACCACTGGTTCACCTGATTTTGCTTTAGAAGTTATAGTCACATAAATTTTCCACAATGTATATTAAAAAATTTTGTTTATTAGGGGAGGGAAATGCACGGGATTATGGTGATGGCACACGGGTGACTTGGTGATGGGAAACCCGCGGGGATTACAATCGAGATAGAAAAAAAAAATGTACAAAATGATGTAAAAATAAACTTTTGTAATAAAAAAATTTTGGTTTATTCTCTTAGTAATCAGGCTGATGTTAATTTGTTTGCTCATCCAGTTTCAGAGAGACTGGGAAATTTTCCCCCATACTCTGACATACCCACTATCAAAACAACAGAAGCATTTTTTTTGTTCTGAATGAAAGATTTTTGATAAATCCAACATACTCTTTGACCACTATATCATCTATGGGCCAAGTCTTACATAGCAATTTGATTTCAATTTTACCATGTGTCTATTCCAACCAGTCAGTATAACTTGATGATTAGTTGATTGAGCCTTGAGTGTCCAATAAAGATCTCTTGGAAAATGGTTACCTCAAGAGTCACATGGCTGTGTCACTACAGGTCCAGGAGTGGAAGTGAAGAGAGTACTGAAGAGTGGGGTAACTGGAATGAGTCTCGACTTTATGGTGCTGAGTTGTCATGTTCTTTCTCTGATTCTCACTTACATTATCTATAAATCGGGCTGAGTGCCCACCTCTGAACATTACAGGGATTAATAAGATATATCTGTGAAATGTTGAGCATAAGGTAAATTCACAGTAAGTGTAAATTGCTGGTTTTGTCATTTGAGACGCCACATAAACCCAATTGCAAAATGAGCAGGCCATGCCTTCTGAGTGGTGCTTATTCCATGGAACACTGAGCTGACCGAGTGTAGCTAGTCAAGATCTGAATTCAAGACTTTTTGAGCCCTAATATTTTTCCCTATTCAGCTCTCTAATACTCAACCTCAAAAGATTCATTTCCAACCATGAGTGACAGATTCCAGGGAGAAAAGGTTCATGAAGATAAAAGAGCACAAACTACTATAGCTTAGCAAGTCTGAGAAAGCAAGAAGGAACCAAAGATGAAAGTCTACATGCTACAACATGGATCCACCTAGTGGACATTATGCTGAGTCATACAATGAAAGGCAAACACTCAGGGTTCACTCAGATGTGAAAGAAGAGAAAAAAAAAAAACACTGTAAGGGATGGGATGGGTATATTTGTCAGAGTGGATTGCATAGTAATGGTTGGAAACTAGACTTTCAATGATGAACGTATCATATACATGGAAGTTGATTTATAAGATTGTTGACTTACAACTGAAACCAAAATCATGTTTAAAATCTATGTTATTTTGATTAGGAAACCTAAGGTAGTATGTTCAAGGAAGTCATGGGAGAAAGTGAGAGCAAGGGACTGAACTGAACATTTCAAAAGGCTGGAAAAGGCAAACCCGGGGACAGACCGCTGCAATCAGTAGCACGGGGGTCGCTAGATCAAGAATAGCTGTGCACCCTCCTTCGCATCAGCACGCCCCCCCCACACACACACATCTTTGAGGTTACAGGTATGGTGATGTAGGACATCCAATCCTTTTCCTGTTGAGTCACTGGAGAGAGATGTGGCTGCAGGGAAGCTCCATCAGCTCTGGGCTTGTGTGGGGTGCTTTCTCTCCTGTCTCTCCACATGAGTCCCTTCTTGTGGGACTTTTTGGAATTTTCCCAGCATGTGGGGCAACAATAGGCTAGCTCAGTGTAAAACAATTACTTATTTCTGGCTGAAGTTGTATTTTGTATGAAATTCTAAAAGACTTTCTTAAATGCTGCTCATTTATCTAAAAACGCAAAGTCTATGAGTAATTCCCTGAAAATAAAAAATTCAGGTACCCTGTTTCTATTTGTAATCTACTAACAGCATCAAACTTTTTTCAAAGCTATAAATAATCCTTGGAAGTTCATTCAAAAAACGTCATTAATTTCCGGAAACATTAACTTGAACTTCTGAAACATTGAGTATGTAAAGGGAAATATGGCAATTTGATTTTTGTGATTAAAAAGGAGTTTGCTTCTGTTTACTAAGTGACTTTGAGAAGTCATTCAAAGTGCTTTGCATTAACTAAAATTACTAATATCATATGTCAGATCATAAATGCTTTCTTTTTGAAATAAAAATTTCCCTCAGATTTAAGAAAAGCTGTTATTTTGTAACCATGGTAACAAGTAGCCTCAAAAGCAGAGTTTAAGTTTGTTCAATGGATAAATGAAAATTTACCTTGGTAAAATTGCTTTTGCAACAAGTCATTGTCAACCCTTGCTTCTGAAAGTTAACAAAATAGGAACAAACTCAATGCAGAAAACAATGCCATTGAGAGGAACCAACCAACAACAAACTCAACTAACTACACTTCCACAATCCCTGCACCTAGGCTTCCTTCAAAGTCCTGTACAAAATCATCTTTCTGCTTTGTTCAGAGTCATGACCTATTCAGAGTTATGACCTGAAACCATGGCTGCCCCTTTTGATAGTAAGCAATAAATTCATTTCTGTCTTTTCATTTCCAAGATTGAGTAAGGGTCTTGTAAACCTCTGGGTCTCATGTTTAAATATTGGAAGGATCAGTTCATTCATTCATCAAAATTTTCCCCATGCTTTAATGCTACTATCACTATGCTTGGTATTGAGAACACAAAGGAAAACAGGATACAGTCCTTTCCCAGAACAACCTTCAGCTCAGGAGACACACAGCTAGATTATGGTGGGAAAATCACCAAACCAGAAGAATCTGTCAAAGGCTACAGAACCCCAGAGAAGGAAGTCATAACTCTGTTTGGGAGAAGAGGCCCAGAGAAGCATTCCAAAGATGATGACTTGCTGATTCAACAATGAGTTTGAGATTTCCAGATAAATGAAAGAGAGTGGGCTTACCAGCAAGTGAGGAAAGCATGGGCAAGTGCCCAGGGGCTTGAAAGATCATCCAAGACCCAGAGTCAGTGAGCCAAGAGCACTGGTCATGGGCATTCTTGGGAAGGACTAAGGAGCAGGGAGGGACTGGGTCTGTAGGTTTGGTTTAATGAATCAAGTTCAATCGTCTTGATAAAATAGAATTAATAATATTAACTGCCTCTGGAATCCAGCAAGATGCAACAGAATGGTGGCTCTGGGTTCATCTCTTCCAGACATGCACAATAAAATTGGTATCAAAGAAAGCCAAACCTCTGAGAACAAAACTGATTAGCAGCATACTCAATAAGGGCATCAGCCTGACTGAAAGGGGTAGGAAATTTTGAATTTCATTGAAATTAATAATGGGGGGCACTCCCTGTTGGCACAGTGGGTTATAGCTCAGCTCTGTGAAGCTACCAGCAGCCACTTAAGTACAAGTTTGATCCCCAGCCAGCTACTGCCACATCAGTTTGATCCCCAGACCAAGAGGTGACCCACGTGTCTTGGCAGACCTCTCCTGTCTCACCCACTGCTCCCCTCAGCAGTGTATTTCATTCCATCTGTCTGTTCTTCTCACCAGATGTCTCTGGTGAATCATCTCACTGCCCTCAAACCTCTGGCCTATACCCCAGTTCTGTATGCATAAATAAATCAATCTTTTTTAAAAATTAATAATGGGCAGTAAAACCCATAAGCAGAAGGAATGACATCAGTACACAGGCTCTACAGCTATTTCTTGGGTATATGCTGATGGTGGGGTTCCTAATAGCCGGTTCTGTACTGGTTAAGAGTGGCGCAACAGCACAGCACTGCAAACTGGGCACAGCACTGCAAACTGGCTGCAGCCACTTGAGTGTGAGTTTGATCCCCGGCCCTGTAGGTGACCCACATGGCGCAGCAGACCTCTCCTGACCTGCCTACTGCTCCCCTCAGCATTGTGCTTCATTGATCTGCCTGTTCTGCTCCCCACTCTGCCTCTGGTGAAACCTCTCACCACCCCTGCACCTCTGATTTGTACCACAATTCTGTGTGAATAAATAAATCTTTAAAAAAAAAAAGTGTGCAAACAGGTACCCAGGGCATTGCTGGAGTGCTACAAAGTTGAGGGCACAGAACTAGCATTGCTTGCTTGAATCTGAGCCTCATCACACAATAAAGCTTTAGCCTGAATTAGGTCAGGGCTCCTGAGTTCCTTATAGAAGAGACTACTGCTGAAGTCCAGGCTGAGATACCTAAAACACTTGCCAAGCTGCACAAAGAAACACTTTACAATATGGTTTCAAATTCCTGAATCTACTGTGGCGCTCCTTCAGTGTCTATTAACGTAAGTCATCTTTTAAACCTACTACCCCTAACTGGCAGTAACGACACAAATAACAATTGAAAACCAATCCCTACTAAATCACATACACAATCAAAATGAGGAGACAGAGAAGCATAGAACAAATGCCAGAACAAAAGAACCCTGAAAGAAGCCCCAATTCAGTGGAGTCACAGAGCATGACAGAATAGGAAATCAGGGCAACAGTCCTGACAACACTGACAGAATATTAAAAAACAGGATATAAAATAATAATTGAGGCCCTCCCTAGTGGTGCAGCAGGTTAAAGCACAGCACTAAGAAGCTAAAGCCACTTCCGCATGAGTTCGAGTCCCGCCTGCCCCAGAGGTGACCACATGGCATGGAGACCTCTCCTGACCCGCCCGATGCTCCCCTCAGCAGTATACTTCGACAGTCTGCCTGTTCTGCTCTCCACTCTGTCTCTGGTGAAGCCTCTCACCGCCCCTGAGCCTCTGGCCTGTACCCCAGTTCTGTATGTACAAATAAAATAAAATCTTTAAAAAAAAAAAACAATTGAATAAAACTGTGAGGGAGGATGAACATTTTCTCATATGCCTGTTGGTCATTTGCATTTCCTCTTTGGAGAAGTGTCTTTTAAGTTCTCCTGCCTATTGTTTGACTGGATTGTTTACTTTGTTTCTGTTGAGTCATTGGAGTTCTTAGTAGATATTTCTGATCAGCCTTTTACCAATTTTATGAGGTGCAAAAATTTTCTCCCAGTCGGTAGGGCTTCTCTTTGTTTTGGTTGATCTCTCTTTTGATATACAGAATCTTTTTAGCTTCATGTAATTCATCTTTTCCTTCACTTTCTTTGCTTTGGGGGATAAGCTATTAAAACTATCACTGAGATATGTTTTGTATTATTTTACCTATATTTTCTTCTATATATTTTATGGTTTCAGATCTTATGTGCAGATCTTTTATCCATTTTGAGTTCAGTGCATGGTGTGATGTAGTGGTCAAGTTTCATTCTTTTGTTTATAATGGTGCAGTTTTCCCAGCACCATTTATTGAGCAAACTGTCCTTGTTTCCATTACAAATTCTTTGCTCTTTTGTTATCCAAAAATTAATTGTCCATGTACGTGCAGCTTTATTTCTGGGCATTCTATTTGGTTCCATTGGCCTTGTACCTGGTTTTGTCCCAGTACCACATTGATTTATTATGGCTCTGTAGTACAGTTTGAAGGCTAAGCATGTGATACTTCCATTCTTTTTATTTTTGTCAGGAGAGCTTTGGCTTAGATATGACATATATATGGAATACTATTCAGCAATCAAAAAGATTAATGCCATTTGCAGCAATATGGATGGAGCTAAAAGGAATTATACTCAGTGAAGTAAATCAGAAGGAAAAAGAAAAATATTGGATGGCTTCATTAATAGGAGGAATATAGGGGGACTAAATAAGGCATTAGAGAAAAAAATAGCAATAAACAAACAAAACAAAAATAAGAAGACAACCATACATCAGAGACATTCTACAGGAGAAGGTGAGGAAGAGGGATCAAAATAAGGGTGGGAAGAGCACAATGGACTACAGTGATGATGCAGAGGTGAATAGGTGGTAGAAATTCTATGGGGCCTATATCTGAGAAAAGAAAGCAAACATTGTAAAAAAAAGAAAAAAGAAAGAAAGAAAAAAAGAAAGAAAAAGAACAATGATGCATATATATGTAAAGGGAAAAATATTCTGATTGCAAGATAAAAAATGACAATGAAAATATAAGTCAGCTACATTCAGAAATAATGGACTTAAGAAACACTATAGATAGATGGAGCTGGAAAAGATCATGTTTAGTGAGATAAGCCAGAAAGAAAAAGAAAAATACTAGATGGTTTCACTCATAGCAGGAGTATAATGGACCAGGAGAGAAAATAATAAGAATAATGAACAGCCATATACCAGAGACATTTTGTGGGGGTGGAGTGGGGAATGGGATCAAAAAACGG
>NW_004567109.1:61255713-61257653 GCF_000260355.1 Condylura cristata
AATGAAGCACACTGCTGAGGGGAGCAGTGGTGAGCAGGTCAGGAGAGGGCTGCCACACCATGTGGGTCACCTCTGGGGCCGGGGATCGAACTCGCACTAAGACAACTGTGACCAGCTTGCAGTGCCATGTCCTAACCCAATGCACCACCAGGGAGGGTCCGATAAAATAGACTTTTAATTAAGAAAGATAAGAGGTAAAGAAGGCCCCTTATGATTAAGGGTCTTAATATTACAAGAGGAATAACCCTTATAAATATATATGCCCTGGATGATGGAGCACCAAGATGCATGAGACAGAAACAGAACTTAAGAGATATATTGATATTCACATAACAATACTAGATGACTTTAATACCGCACTTACAACAATGGATAGATCAGCAAGACAAAGCATAAATAAGGAAACAATAACTCCAAATGAAGCACTAGATCAAATAAATCTAACAGACATCTATAGAGAACTTCACCCAAAAACAGCTGCATACACTTGTTTTTCAGGTGTGCATAGAACATCTTCAAAAATCAGCCACGTCTTGGAACTCAAATCAACTTTTAACAAAATCATGAAGTTTGAAATTATATCTGACCATAATACCATAAAACTACAAATCAACTATAAGGGAAATCTATGAATATATGAAGTTTAAGCTACATACAGCTCAATAGAAATTGAGTGAAAGAGGAAAAAAGCAAAAAATTTTTTAGAAAACCCTTAGGTAAATGAAAATGATGATATGTTATCAAAATCTATGGGATTCAGGAAAAGAGCTTAAGGGGCAAAATAATTACAATACCAACCCATATCAAAAAGCAAGAAAAATCCAAAATAAACAAATTACTTTCACATCAAGAGCAAGTTGAATGAAAGCAGTAAGACATAGGATTAGTGGAGAGGAAAAAAAAAAGTGAAATAGAGAACTAAAAAGCTATAAAAAATAAATCAAGCAAAAAAAAAACTGATTATTTGAGAAGATAAACCCCTAGCTTTCCTAGCAAAAAAAAAAAAAAAGAAAGAAAATAATAATGAACAGAATCACAAGTGAAAGAAGTAAAATCACTACAGGTAGCACAGAAATATAGAACATTATGAAATTACTGTGAACAACTACATGCCAATAATTTTGATAACCTTGAAGAAATGGATAAATTTCTAAATCAACATTATCTTCGAAAACTAACCCAGGAAACTAAACAAATGAATCACAGATATAAGAAATTGAAACAGCAATTTTAAAAAATCCTAAAAAAGAAACCCCCAGACTAGGTGGACTTAACAAATGAATTTCATCACATTTTTAAAAAACTAATGAGCACCTTGTTTGAACTAATGCTCAAATTGTTTCTAAAAATATAACAAGGAACCCTCCCTAATACATATTATGTCAACATTACATTAATACCAACATCTGAAAAAGAAAGCACAAAAAATTATACACCAATGTCCTTGATTAACATCAATGCAAAACTTCTCAACAAAATACTAGC
The DNA here is from genome assembly GCF_000260355.1 of Condylura cristata. Classification (NCBI taxonomy): domain Eukaryota; kingdom Metazoa; phylum Chordata; class Mammalia; order Eulipotyphla; family Talpidae; genus Condylura; species Condylura cristata. Next base: position 61,257,199 of record NW_004567109.1, read on the forward strand.
AAATCTAATTCAAAAGTATATTATAAGGATTATACATCACAGTCAAGTGGGATTCATCCTGGAGATACACAGATATTTTAATACATGTAAATCAATTAATGTAACATACTATATCGACAAAAGTAAAGATAAAATCACATAAAAAACATGAATAAATGCAGAGAAAGCATTTGACAAGATTCAATACCTACTAATGATTAAAAACTCAAAACAAAGGTGAACAAAGGAACCTACCTCAATATAATAAAGGCCATATAGTACAAACCAATATACCACTCAATGATGATAAGATCCAGCACAAGAAAAGAATGTCCATGGTCACCTCTTCTGCTTAACTTTATGTTAGATGTTTTGGTCAGACAAATACAGGAAATAAAGCGATTCTAAATGGACAATGAAAAGTGAAACTATTTACAGATCCTATATATCATATATAGAAGAACCTAAAGATTCCA
>NW_004567109.1:61258788-61260119 GCF_000260355.1 Condylura cristata
ACAGTATTAAAAACAAGACATACATAAGCCAGTAGAACAGAATCAGAAGTCCAGAATTAATCTGTCCAGTACTTTATGATAAAACATCCATGGCCATAAAATGAAAAAAAAAAAAGACAATCTCTTTAATAAATGGTGCTTGGAAGTTGGAAAGACAAACATTTAAAAAAAATTAAGTTTGATTACTTGCTAACAAAAAAAAACATTCTAAATGGATTAAAGATTTAGCTATAAGATCTAAAACAGTAAATTATGTAGAATAAAACTTTAGCCTCACATTACACAGTATCAACAATAAAGGTATTTAAGATGGTTCAAAGAAAGGGAGTTAGGAGCAAAACAAACAACTGTTACTACCTCAAAATGCTTCTGCACAGCAAAAGGAAAGACAAGATGATTAGATAGACACCCTACTGAATGGGAAAATATATATATACAATATGTAACTGATAAGACTTTTTAAATATTTTATTTATTTATGCCTACAGAACTCGGGTACAGACCAAGGTGCAGGGGCGGCGAGAGGATTCACCAAAAACAGAGTGGGGAACAGATTGAGGAAATACACTGCCCAGGGGAGCAGCGGGTGAGACAGGAGAGGTCTGCTGTGCGGTGGTTCACCTGCGGGGGTTGGTAGGGGGGTGGCGGCGGGGATCCAACTCTCCCTATAAAGTGGCCACGTCTTGGTGAGGATTCGCAGTGCTCCAACCCGCTGCACCACCAGGGAGGGCCATATTGAAGACATTTTGTTTAAAAAACATACACAATTTAACAACAACAAAAGCCTAGTTAATAAGTGGGCAGTAGATATGAAGAGATTCACTGAAGAGAATATCCAGAAGGCCAAACGACACATAAAAAAATGTTCATTGCCATTCCTGAGAGGTATGGATATTTAAATCACAGCAAGATACCTCCTCTCCCCTGAGCGAATGGCACCTATCAAAAAACCCACAACAAATCTCAGAGCAGATAATGAGAAAAATGAACCCTTATTACACTGTTGGTGGAACTGTGAACTGGTGAAACTGTTGTGGGAAACAAACTAGATTTTCCTTAAAATTAAATAATTTAATTTAAAATTAAAAATAGAAATACCACACAACCAGGCAATTTGGGCATCGGTCCACAGAATCTGAAACTGTCAACAAAAACCCCATCTGCTTCGCAGCTGGAGCAGCATTATTACACTGGCGACTGGAGTCTCCTCCAGACAGTGAGTGGATCATATAGATGTGATACATCCATGCCCAAGAGCATGCTATCACCTCATCAAAGAGTGAAATGCAGTCAGTATTCAACAAAATAGAATCTTTAGAATCTTTTTTTTT
>NW_004567109.1:61261204-61262546 GCF_000260355.1 Condylura cristata
GGTCAGGAGAGGTCTGCCGCACCAGGTGGGTCACCTGCTCGCTTGCAGTGCTGTGTCCTAATCCATTGTGCCACCAGGAAAGGCCTAATAAAAGCTTTTTTTAAAAAATAGTGTATCTCTTGGTGGATAGAGGCCAGAGATGTGAGTGCAGGTAGGAGAGGAATTTCAACCTGAGGAAAGGGGATGAATGGAAGAACTAAATTAAAAGATCGCCATTCTCCAGGGACTTTGAGGACTTCAAGACAGAAGTTAGTCAAAGTGTGCATGTGGAAGTAGGAATAGAAGGACTAAATGATAGAATCAAGTGTCATGTTAAATGGTTGGCATGTAGAAGAAAATTGACACATAAATAACAGGAAGAAGTAAATGTGTGAGTATTACATAAATGTAAATATTATATATATATATTGTGTGTATTTGTGTGTGTATATATATATATAGTATATACTATATATATATAGTAGTGTCTTCAGTGTGTGCGGATATATATATATAGTGTATATAAATATATAATATATATTTATATTATCTGCCTCTTAGGATTGCTATAATATTAAATAAAAGGAGGTATATAAATATAAATGTTTGCCATGCAGACAAGAATACTTCCGATTTTTATTGACCTTTGTCCTAAGAATTTGGGGTAACAAAAGGCTGAGTTGTTTACTTTTGTGTTTCAGAAATAGTTCTCAGAGACCTCGGGAAGATGAACAAAGTGTGAATAGCTTCCTTTAGAAAAATCCAGAAAATAACAACAATTGCAGCTAAGCACTCTGATTCTCTCTGAGTAGAGGCACTTATACATCTACTAGCATCTGTAAAATATGTTGACTAGTTAATCACAACAATTCCATGGCGTAGAATTTTTTAAATGATAAATCTTTATTTCTTAAGAGTAGTTTAAGGTTCCCAGCAAAATTGAGGCAAAGCACAGAGTTTTGGCCCTCCCTGGTAGTGCAACAGGTTAGGAGGCAGCACAGCAAGCCGGCTGCAGCCGCTTCAGTGTGAGGCATTGCACCCCCAGTCCTAGAGGTACAAAAAAACTGACTAGACCATATACCGCTGAGAGAGCGTCCGGACACAAACTGTGGACTCTGACAGTGATATGTCAATGGGATGGTCTGTGAGGTAACAAATGCACCTTTGCAGGGGGATGCTGATGATGGGGGAGGGATGAATGTGGGTATGTGGGGATTCTGTGCTTTTTTTTTTTTAAAGATGTATTTATTTGTGCACACAGAATTGGGGTACAGGCCAGAGGTGTGGTGGGTGAGAGGATTCACCAGAGACAGAGTGGGGAGCAGAACAGGCTGATCAAGGAAGTACACTGCTGAGGGGAACA
>NW_004567109.1:61266501-61267903 GCF_000260355.1 Condylura cristata
AAGTAAAATAAAAGATGAGGCTCACTGCAGCAGCCCACAGCAACCGCCTGAAGGACTCAGCCATGGGCTCACAGCCCCAGGAGGTGGTGCTGCAGAACCAGAGGCTGCTGGCTTCAAAACACTGGGTCAAGCCCCATGGTTCTCCTTACAGGTGATATCAGAGGTGGAGCTGGAGGCAGGTACAGTAGCGGAGTCTCTGCAAAGGTCTACAGTGGTGTGGAGGTCTAGAAGTCTATGAAGTCTATGCAGATCTAGTCAGTTGACCAGAGTTTGACTGCTTAATGCTTCTCTCTCTTCAAAAGCTGGGGGCAGAATTCTCCTTCAAAAATGTTTCACTGGGGCCCTCCCTGGTAGCGCAGTGAGTTAAAGCACAGCACTAAGAAGCTAAAGCCACTTCAGCATGAGTTCGATCCCCGCCCATCCTGGAAGTGATCCCACAAGGCGCAGCAGACCTCTCCTGACCCGTCCACTGCTCCCTTCAGCAGTATACTTCATCAGTACGCCTGTTCTGCTCCCCACTCTCTCTGGTGAATCCTCTCACCCACCACACCTCTGGCCTGTACCCCAGCTCTATACATAAATAAATAATCTTAAAAAAAAAAAAAAGTGCTCCATTGATTGCTTCCTTTCAATGGCCAACTACTGACTTCTTCAAAAGTGGTCCATGACTCCTTCCTCTCTTTGGAGCCAGCTGCACACTGACTTGTCTGGAGGCTGGCTGCTGATTGCTTCTTTTTTAAAGGTTGGGAACAGGATCCTTTGAAGGCTGGCTACACACTGTTCCATCTTTTTATATTTATTTATTTACTTACTTACACATACAACAGCTGAGAGGTGTCAGGGGCAAGGGGTGAGAGGATTCACAGCTGAGGGAAGCAGTGGACTGGTCAGAAGAGGTCTGTTGTGCCACATGTGGGTCAGCTCCCTGGCCAGGGACCCAACTTGTGCTGCAATGGTTGAGGATAGCTTCATAGTGCTAAGATTTAATCCATGCCCCACAAGGAAGGTCCTGCTCCTTTTTAATGGAGGTCTAATGAACCCTTCTTCTCTCTTGGGTGGCTGAGAGCAGAATGCTTCCTCTTCGAAGGTGGGGGCAGACTGAATCAAGCAAGTGTGTATGCTCATATCCCAGGCAGGGTGCCCCACCCTACAAGCCTGTTGGACTGTTTTCAATCCTAAGCCTATGATTGAACAATTTAACCCCACTCACCTCGTTTTCCATTTCTCAATCCAAATAATTAACTAATAAATGAGCAGAACCCCATTGGTCCACTTCACTTGCACCTGATTGGTCCATTTTAGAATCCTAGAGATAGGGTCCTCCCTGGTGGCACAACAGGTTAGGATGCAGCATTGCAAGCTGGATGTAGCAGCTTCAGTGCAAGTTCGATCTCAGGCCCCA
>NW_004567109.1:61268094-61268945 GCF_000260355.1 Condylura cristata
TATGAGGAAAGATAAAAAAAAAAAAAAAGATTCCTAGAGTTAGATATAAAAAGGGGGGAGGGGTAAGTCCAGTCTGGCCAGACTCTGGTCAGGGAAGATTCTAGTAAAGGAAAACTTGTGGGCTCTTGGTTCCAGGAAGCCATTGTCAAAGCCAGCACCATGGATCTCAGGGAGGAGATCCAGTTACAGCATGAGTTTTAAAGGAAATACTATGTAGAGATGGTTTGGAGCCATGCTTAGCCCATAGCTCCAATCACAGCTATCTATGGTCATATTACATGAGTTAGGCCAGGGTTGATCAGTGGCAGGTACTCCATGAATAGGTATGTGATCTGGAAGGAAAGAGAAATGGGAAGACCCAGGAAGAAAGAGGCCTGCCACTTCCCCATCTTCCATTCCACTGGAATCCCTTCCTAGTAGATTTATTTGACTTTCTGAAACTCTTAGCCCCAGGGAGGCATCAAGTTACCATTCCCGGCAGGGTATAGAGTTGTTTTATTTTGAAGGTGGATGAGGTTGACAGAGTAATGGAACAAACCCTCTGGGAGTAATTTGCCAATGCCTCTTGGACTGGCAGGTGCTTTAGAGAATGGTGTTCTGGGAGCCAGGAAAGGCACTATTCATCGGTGCAGCAAAATATAAAAATGATGAGCCATTCTAATTGCTCACTCCCTCTGTAACTGTCTCTTTGCCCACATGTTCCCAGACTTGATTTCCACACATCTGCAGGCTGTCTTTGAAATCACACTGGTGGGGTAGTCTGGGTCACTGAGTGAACTCTGGTGAGTAGTTTTACCCTGTTTGACCTTTGTTCCTTTATCTGTAAAATGGGACTAACATCTCTTGTGAGA
>NW_004567109.1:61269620-61319536 GCF_000260355.1 Condylura cristata
AAAAAAAAAAAGTCTGATCCCAGTCTGGCCTGGATGCCTTTGTGTATTTTTCACACAGGACTATAAGAATTTTTCTGGAGGTTTACATTCCTGATCTCTCTCTCTATAATTCCTTTGATTCAGCCTGTGCAGTTATTCCTACTGCACTGTGTATGTCATGCCTCATTCCTATTCAGTGATCCATCCTGTGATGCCCTTGACTGAGCCATCCTCATGCTTCTTGGTAATCTTCAAAGGGGGCATCTAGGGAAACCCTACACCTTTGGCCTTCTAAGTAGGGAGTGTAGACCCTACACCACCTTTCCTGGACGCTTCCACCTGTTTCTCACCCATTAGATCACTCAGGCACAAGCCAGACCCTACTTGGTTCCCAAATTCTTCCTACTGTTAGTGGGAAGAATAGGGGAAAGACCTCCAAATTTGCCTCCTCTTTGGTTCTGCCTCCCACCACACAAAGACAAACATACTCTCTGTTCATAAGACCCTCAATAAAAATAAACTTTAGGCCCTCCCTGGTGGCGCAGCAGGTTAAAGCACTGCACTGAGAAGCTAAAGGCACTTCCGCATGAGTTCGATTCCCACCTGCCCTGGAGGTGACCACATGGCGTGGCAGACCTCTCCTGACCCACCCGCTGCTCCCCTCAGCAGTGTACTTCTTAGATCTGCCTGTTCTGCTCCCCACTCTGTGTCTGGTGAAGCCTCTCACCGCCCCTGAGCCTCTGGCCTGTACCCCAGTTCTGTATGTACAAAAAAAAATTAAAAAAAAATAAATAAATTTAATGGAAAGAGTCTGCAATAGAAAGAAGAGAAGACAAGACTGTTATTTCCAAATGAAGTACCCAAAGGAACACAACCCCTTGTGGGTAAATACTCAGCCTAACAAGGTTGGCCCAGGGCAGGGCCCTGGTGATGGCACACAGGAAAGGGTAGAAGAAGCCAGATAAGAATACCAGAAAAGAGCACAATCAAACCCAGGGGAAGATAAAGGCTGCCATGGTCAGCCTCCCCATGGGTCTCTCAGCCACATCCCTTTCAAGAGTCTCCTTCCATGCTCCCAACTCCTTTTCTGATATCTCCTCATTGCTCAGTCCCAACCTTCCTTCGCTGGGGTAGGGAATCTGGAACCTCCCTTTCTATGGGGACTACCTTGTTACACCACTCTGATTGGAGTGAAGGTTGATAGAGGCAGAATTTGGCTTGATCTCCTGCTCTGCCAGACTGGTAGACTGGTATTATACTCCATGTTGGAATATCCATCTTATCTTGAAACCTTGATGAATGTGATGTCAGAATCTACCATTTGAAGAAAAAGTTACCTAAAATGTCATAAAAATTTGCTGCTTGAATGAGGGGAAACAGACAAGGATGACTTTCTAGGGAAAGCAAAATTTGAGATGGATTTTGAAGGAGAAATACGAACTTAAATGGAAAATGAGAGACAGGCCCTTTTTCTGGCAGAAACCTTGTGTGCAAGAAACAAAAGAGCAGTGGGTCTATTGGGGCAGAATGTAGAGGAGTGAGGCTGCACTGATTGACCTAACTTAATTCAGATCCTATGTCTCCCCACTTTTAGTTGGATGAACTTTGTAAGTAACCAGCATAGATTCCACAACTAGGCTGCCGACTTCTGAAGCCAATAGGGCTGTCCTGTCCCAGCTTTAGATGTTTAAAAATCCCCCAAGTATTCAAGAAATGCAGGTCCTCAGGCCTCCCTGGCAGAAGTTCTGATGCAATAGGTCTGTTTTGGGTCCTCAGTTTCCAATGCAGGAGGCCTGTGGGCCCTCTCTGCAGATCTCATGTGTCCCTCACCCGGCACAGGGTTTACATACAGACGGCACTCAGTAAGTTGTGAGCAATGACTGAAAGAATCCAATTAATCAATTTCAATACAGTTTGGCTCTCAAGAATGCTCCCAGGAGAAATGTGTGGCTTCCTAAAATATCTCTACACATTTCACACCACAGAAGGGGACCCGCCTCACTGGGGGTTCAGCATCAAGGCTAAGGGCTCAGATGCATCCGCCCAGCGAGGAACATTAGTCAGGTCTGGTGCCAGTGGTGAAGCGTCCCCAAGGACAGATCCTCTGGTTATTTTAAGCCTCTCTATGTTGTCATTGTACAGATGAGAGGGAGCTGGGAAAAGCTGAAACCACTGTGATCTTTTCAAAAAACCTACCTGCTGTGAGGCTTAGATAAAGTAGAGGGGAGAAAACATAGCTCTGGGGTCCAGCAGCCCTGGAATTTAGTGCTGACAAGTCAGCTCGCTCTCTTGCTAAGCCTCAGTCTCTTCAACTGTAAAATGGAAGTAACAGAATGGCTGTGTGAATTCCAAGGGAGGCTGGGTCATGACCATTTAGGAACAGGCAGCCAGCAGAGGGAGAGGCGAAGCTTTGGATAAATGCCATTCCTGAAGGGAAAATAAACACCCATCACCCAAATGAGAACAAACAGAGCTGTTTATTTCAAGCTTGCTATGGCAAGGGAGTCAGCCACCATCGCTGGAGCTTGGCAGGGACTCCAGGGCGGGCAGAGGGGTGGGGCAACATTGTAGTGGGAAAAAGAAAGAATTAGGGCATTTGTTGATTAGACACCACGATGAAGGGAAGCTGGGCTGGGCTAACCAAAAGGGGGGAAGCTCTATCATTGTTTTGGGGGGCACATATCTGGCTTTCTCTAATTGGGCCTGAGTTCCTAAAAATAAGGAAGCTGGTCATGGCTGATTAAGTGTTGTCTGTCTGGCAAGTTGGCTGCAGAGGGTACAGACTCACATTGGGCATTTATGATGCATTGATGATTCGTGCAATAAAATATTATACTGAAGAACTTCACCATCCTCTAGGCACAAAGGACACTGCCCGTGTGATTCCAGGCATTAGGCTGAGTGACAGGACCCTGGTGTCCTGTCCTGTGCCCGTGTGCAACTTAGTCTTTCGTGGCTGTGTGTACTGCCTCAGAGAAGGTTCTATTTGTTCAAATTTCATATTTCTTGAGATCCCACATGTCCGTTTGGTGGTCCTGCAATCCCATTTTGTCCCAGTGCCTGGCCTTGGCCAAGAGCAGGCTCTTTCCTTACTCAACACCTTCCAGGAGCATCCAGATTCCCATAGATGAGCCTGTGTAGGATCTGACTCTCCTCAAATGCCAAAGTGTGTCACCTTGGCACATGGAAGTAAGGTCAGTCAAAGCTCTGTTGTCCATGGAGAAGTTAGATCAAAATCTTAAAGAGTGCAGATTACCTAGATTTAGGGACACCTCCAGAAAAGAATAAACATTTTTTTCAATCAAGAATTTATTGATTTGTCATTCATTAAAAAAAACAAATGTCAGTTTGGTCGTGCAAATTCACACCCCAGCATGTGACTGTGCTTCAGTGGTTTTCCTCAAAGCTCTGTGTCTTACCCTCCCCAGTCACCCCCACACTCCTTTCTTCCTGGTCACCACCATGGTTTTCACAGAACCCGGGAGTTATTTCAGTTGCGTTTTGCCAGTTTGCTTTCTTTGGTTCTTTATAATCCACAAACGAGATAATTTAGTAGTTACTTTTTACTTTCTGACTTATTGAACTTCACAGAATCCTCTTGAAGCACATCCATAGTGTCCTGAAAGTCACTGTTTATCTTTTTCAATAGCTTATTACTTTGAATATCTATTACCACAATTTCTTTTCTGAGTTGTCAGTGGCTGGGCATATAGGCGGATTCACAGCTTGGTTGTCGTTAACAATGCAGCTATGAAGACTGGAAACAACAAGCATGGGTGAGGATGTGGAGAGAAGGGAACACTCTTATTGTTGGTGGGAATTTCACAAGGTACAGTCTCTGTAGAAAATGGTTGGGAGATTCTTAAATATCTAAAAACCAGAATTATTGCATGACTCCACATATCATTCCTAAGTATTCATCAGAAAAACATAAAACACTAATATGAAAGACTTAAGTTCAACAGAAATAAGCTTTTGTCAGAGAAATGAATCTTAAGGCAGGACAAACATCTAGAGATCTTGTTTCCCAAGCCCAAATGACCTTGGTACGCAATTCAAGGTCAGTCAATAAGTTTCCAGACTCTGCTGCATTAGCAAAAACAAGTCTTGAAGAAAAGCTTAGGTAAGGTTATTTTTTCTTTTGTGCTTTAGGGTCTGAAAGCAATTTAACCATTTAGCCTCAGTTATAATCACTCTTTGCATTTTGAGAACCTAGTTCACCCTACTCCCTTCCTTTGCACAGGCTATAAATCCTCCCTCCGTGTCATTTACTCAGAATTCATGGTCACATAGATTCTCCATACGTACATAATCCAACTCGATCTTTTGCCCTCTTAATCTAATATTAGAATATTAATTCATATCCTTCCCCTTCTCTTTCCTTCAGCTACCTGTCTGTCCCTCTTCTTGCCTCTTATTCTTCATAGTAACAGTAGTAGTGAGAGAAGCTTACCAACACATGACACATAGTGACTATTGGAGATGGGCCTGTCAATCAGCAACACTAATGTAAGATAAGGAAATTGTCATAAGTTGAATTATGTCTCCCTCCAAAAGTGTCAGGTAGGATTCCTAACTCCCAATACCATCGAATGTGATTCTTCACAGGTATCATCAAATTCAAATTCTTAATTCCTAGATTGGGGGAAATTGGGACATAGACAGGCACACATAGGAAACGTGATGGAAAAGATACAGGGAGAATATGGCTGACCACAAGTCAAGGAGAGAGACTAGAAAAGATCTTTCCCTCATGCCCTTTGAATAAACTTAAATATTTTAATGAAAGGGGAAAAAAGAGATCCAAAATGGAGTCAGGGTCATTCATGCCAACCCCACCACCAGTTACTACCTAACCTAACTGTAGTTTCAGCATTTCCCAAAAATGGAAGTTCAAACTAACCAATCTGGAGTTCCCTGGTCAACACTGGTGAGATCATCTGCATAATAAGACCCTCCCAACTACCCACCCCCACACATACACATACACATACACATACACATACACATACACATACACATACACATACACACACTGTCTTGCCTTTCTGAAGGGGTAGTCGCTTTCTCTAAAGTTTTTCTTCTGTCCTTTGATTAATACCCTTGTCTCACCCACTCTGACTACAAATACCTTCCATTTTGTACAAGTTCTTGAAAAGTCTCTCTGCCATAACATAGAATGCTACTGAATTCATCAAAATTTTAATAACGTCAATTGGATCTTGAAAATTAACTGGGTGGGATTTTTGTTACTCAATAGAACCAACTCTAGTGACACCTTGATCTGGGACCTCTGGGCTCTAGATGGTGATGCAGCAGCCTCCTGTCATTTAAGCCACCAGTATGCCGCACTTGGCTACAGCAGCCCTAGCAAACTAATTCACACTTGGAGAGGTAGCCAGTCACTCTGGAACTCTCTGAGCTTTCACTCTGGAACTCTCTGAGCTTTGCCATCTCTTGTCTATTCATGTCTCTCTGCCACACCGTCTCCTTCACTGTGCTGTCCCTGTCTCTCTCTGCACTTGCTTCCTCCCTCTCAAGGCCAGGGCCCAGCATTCCCCAGGGATCTTGTTTCCCAGGACCACTTCCAAGGGCTGGGAGCTAAGATGAGCAGGCAGCTATCCTGGTGTTTCTCACCTGACTTGCCACCCCCCACCCCCACTTTTGCCCTGGTGAGCACAAATATTAAGGCTCAATCCATGTCTTCATAAACCTCCTTAGTCACTAGGGCCATCAACCCCTCCTTCCTCAGAGCCCCCATTATTGACATGTTTTATTATAATAATTACACAGCTAATGACAATCTTTTATCTACTTGACTGATTTTGGTACCCATATCTCAAGGACAGGACTCTTATGTCTAGTGTCTCACTCAGGGCAAATAAGCACCAATTGTCTGATTGAAGAAATAAATTACCTGTCACTTTTACATTTTAAGAATATATTTTAGTGCTCATTAAAAGTCTCTGAGGGATATATCATTATTGCCCAGAAAGACAAAATGACTTATCTATGTATACCTACTAGAAGAGGGAACAAGGGCTTAAAACCAAGTTTCTTAACTCCAGACCTATTAACAAAACCACTGATACCCATCCTATTCATTGGTGAGATGTTGTTATAACCTCTCTGTTTGCTAATCTGTGAAAGATGTATTTGAATAGCATTATTTGCCTTTGAAGGGGTTGTAGGAGAAATAATTAGTACCTATCCATTGTCTGGAAATAGCAAGCTATGAGATGTAGTGATCTAACTCAGTCTTCATTTTCAGATCTTTTATAATACATGAAATTTGACTCTGCAATCACAGTAGGAAGACTGTCTGCTTATTAATAGTCTGAGTCTTAGATTTTGAAATGTAAAGTCAAACTCTTCTGTGTCTGCATGTGTGTAAGTAAATGAAGATACAAGTTTTTGTCTGTTTCCATGCAAACTCACCCCTGACTCTCCCTCTATGTGGTTGGGACAAGGGTGACGTAGGTAGTTCCACGCTGGCACCTGGTTTGGGCACAAGTCCAATGGGACCAGGTCACTTGACCAGGCTTGATCAGTGTGATCCTATATGGCACTGGCTTAAGCACATGGTGAGAATAAATAGCTAAGCACACCAATGGGAGTCCAGCTTGGGATTTTGCTGGAGAAAGGGTTGCCCTAAGGCAGTTACTAAACATACAATTGCTGGCAGCCACCTTTTCCATCACCTAGAGTAAAGCCTGTCTAAAACTGCCTAGAAAGCAGGCTCAAGAGATGGTGATCCAGTGGGTGAAGGAGGGGGGAAGGGGTCCTGGGATATTACTCAACAATCAAAAAGATAAACTCATGCCATTTGTAGCAACATGGAGGAAGCTGAACGGGATCATGCTTAGTGAAGTAAGCCAGAAAGAAAAAGAATTATACAAGTTCCACTCATAGCAGGAGTGTAAGGGACCAGGGGGGATAGGGAAGCAATTGTAATAAAAGTAAAAATGAAATCAAAAAGCAACTATAAACCAGAAACATTCTACGGGGTGGAGAGGGGACTAGGATAAAAACTGGGAAGAATACATGGAACTATGGTGATGGCACATGGGTGAATTGGTCGTGGGAAGTCCAGGGGATTACAACCAAGATGAAAAAATATACAAAATGAAGAATGAGGTTTTGTGTGTGTGTGTGTGTGTGTGTGTGTGTGTGTGTGTGTGTATAGAACAAAAGAGATGGTGTGATCCATCAGGTACTGATAATAGGAGTACTACAAAACTGTACTTGGGGTTTTTTTTTTAATATTTTATTTATGCATAGAGGAACTGGGATATAGGCCAAAGGTGCAGGAGGTAAGAGCCTTCCCCAGAGACAGAGTGGGGAACAGAAAGGCAAACTGACTGAAATTGAAACACACTGCTGAGAGGGCAGCAGAAGAGACAGGAGAGGTCTGCTACGTCATGTGAGTCAGCCTCCTGGCCGGGGATGGAACTCAGTCTGCAGCAGTATTAGCTCTGAGACTTAACCTCTAGGCCACCAAGGAGGCCCAAAACTTTTCTTGTTTGGGGGGTTGACAAGATATAATATTTACACCGATTCCATGACTAAAATCTGTACCATTCTATGAACTTATCAATTATCCATAATAAAAAACAATTAATTCTCTTGTAGGCTCAAACTTGTCTGGCCTGCCATCCACAACAACAAAAACTATGAATAACATGTAAAGGTGATAATTGTAATAATTAAATATAAATAATGTGTCAACATTTTTGCCAGTCTCAAGTTGTACTGCATATATTAAGTTATGCAGTAGCTGCCACATTCCAGGAATTCCAATCCCTCATGTTCAAGGAATTTATATTGCAATCAAGAAGACTAAACACAGACATTCCTAAAAGATTCCTTAGTCCATGCTTTCTTTCACCAACACCTGCTAGTGCCTGTTCTGTGCCTTCCTCAGTACCGTGAGCTAGTGATACAGAGATGAACAAAAAGGACAGACTAGCTCCAGATCCTGTTTCATCATACCTGAACTTTGGATTGAGGCCTTTAGCACGATTTTAGATGATGAACTGTTTGTGTTATCATATTCTTAATGGCCTAACACAGCACTTACCTGTTAGACTTTCATGGTCTGATGGCATTGACACAGATGGTTGGTAAACAGGGAGACACATGTTCCAGTGGGTTAAGGGTTAAGGGTCCCCAGGCAGGGAGCCATGACATTGACTACAAGGAGGAAGGGAGGATATGGAAGTTTCCCCAAAGTGGTAGTTATATGAAGGATACCTGAAAGAAGGAGCAGGAACTTTTTATTTTGTTGCTTTTAGATTGAGAAGGGATTATGATGACATTCTCTGGGGAGTCTCACCATCATCCCAATTTACATCCTCTGGGGAGAGGATGTAAAAAAAAAAAATCACAATCATTCCCACTTCACATTCACTGGGGAGTCTCACAATCATTCCCACCTCCTGGTGTCCATGTTGCTTTTCTTTGGGCCCCAGGAGTGCATAGGATTCTCTGTATTCTCTCTTGGATATAGCTTATAGATACCATAGACATCCACCAAGATAACATACAGCGACCCCTCCTCCTGGGAACAGAAGCTTGTTTGAAGCTTGTTTACATTGCATGTAAATATTCAATGTGAGTGCAAACATTATCAGTATCTTCACTAAGCATCCCAAATAGTCAAAACCCTTAATTCCAGATGCAATAAAGAACAAAAGACAAGCATCCCTTTACAAAGCCTCACAGTATGCCCTTTCTTTCAATCACCAAACTGGGAAATGCATCCCAAGCCTATTTTGTGACAATATTTCTGAAATAGCACCCTCATGATGAAGCATTCATTGTTTCCTCATAGTGATCACTTGAGTCTTAACTTTGGACCACCCAGATGTCAGAAGAGACTTCCCAACACCTGAGACCTAAGATCACCCAAAGCCTCTCCCAAATTGCTAAACACTAAACCTCTTCCATGCCTTTCTAATCTATTGTTCTGTGGATTTGAATTGACTTTTCCTCCTCTTCAGTGCCAAAATTTCACTTGTCCCTCAGATCTGTTTCATGCATCATCTTCTCCATGAAGTCTTCCATGCTTGCTTCTCTCTATCTCCAGCAAAGCCTGAACATCCTTTTTCAAGTTAGCATGTACTGTGGAGTCCTGTGAATGTCTCCAGCCTCCTTAGATGGAGAGACCCTAAGGGCAGGTTCTTGAATCTTTCCCTCTGTGTGCCCAGCAGCCATGTCCTGGGATGAAGAAACCACTCAGTAAATATTGTTAAATTATACTGGGAAAGAAAAACAAGAGGAACATACTTTCTTGGTTTTTTGAGTTTTGTTTGTTTTGTTTGTTTGTTTTGTTTTGTTTTGTTTTAGATAAGATTTCCAGGATCCCTGAAGTAAGCTGGGAAATCATAAGAACCAAGTAACCTCATGAGGATCATGATTCAGACGCATTTTTTTTTAAAGATTTATTTATTTGTGCATACAGGACGGTACAGGCAGAGTTGCAGGGGCAGTGAGAGGATTCACCAGAGACAGAGTGGGGAGCAGGACAGGCTGACTAATGGAGTACACTGCTGAGGGGAGCAACAGGTGGGTCAGGAGAGGTCTGCTGTGCCATGTGGTCACCTCTGGGGCAGGCGAGGATCCAACTCATGCGGAAGTGGCTTTAGCTTTTTAGTGCTGTGCATTAACCCACTGTGCCACCAGGGAGGGCCCTCAGAGGCTTTTTAATAAAAGCCCATAACACTTTGCCTTGCCATTAGGGACCCAGCAAAATCGTGTATGAAAAACAGATGCATGAAATTGTATTTATCTTAATAACCACAGCCTTTCTCAGATTGAGGATTCAAAGCTAAATGTCCGTCTTGGGACATCTTGAGTATGGCCAATTAATTCTGAAGTGAACTCTTTGTATTCCAAGAGTCCATTTCAAGAATCTCAGTTTTAACCAGAATGATTCAAATTAAATTGTAAATCATTGTCCTTTTTGTCATGTGTTGCTAGATAGGCAATAATCCTAAGCAGATTTCAAAATTTCCTGTCTCATCATGGCCTGCATTCATTCATTCCTTTATCCTGTTATTCTTCCTAATAATTATCTACTATATGACATATGTTTTAATGAAATCTCCCACAGTCCAATGTCTCTAAATTTCTCTGGTGAGCTATCACTCAAATAGCATTACCAGAGAAGAGTTGACATTTGGATGGTCATTGTGATAAAATAGGCACTATCACTATCAACCTAAGGCCAGTGAAAGTGCCCAGTTCCTCATTTCAGTTTCAGGGGTCAATATCTGTGCAGTGTTTCTGATGAAACCAGAAACAGAGAGGAGTGGGAACCTGACCAGTACAGTGACGGCCACTGCTGTAACTTGTTTTACTACTCTCTGTATGCGCACCCTGGACCTCATGCTACTGGAAAGGTGACCCAAAGACTGGCAGCAACAGCAGCATTCTGGGACACATTGTTATAAATACATAACAATAATAAATGTTGGTGCATATTTAGCCTACTGAATAAGAATCTGCTCAAATATAAGCCTTAAAAGTGGTTCAGAAGTGGGCCCTCCCTGGTGGTGCAGCGGGTTAAAAGCACAGCACAAAGAAGCTAAAGCCACTTCCTCATGAGTTCGATCCCCGCCTGCCCTGGAGGAGATCCACATGGCATGGCAGACCTCTCCTGACCCGCCCGCTGCTCCCCTCAGCAGTGTATTTTGTTGATCTACCTGTTCTGCTCCCCACTCTGTCTCTGGTGAATCCTCTCACCCTCTGCATCTCTGGCCTGTACCTCAGTTCTGTACGAATAAATAAATGAATCTTTTAAAAAAAAAAAGTGGTTCAGAAGCACATTAGAGAGAAGCTCCGATCTGGGCGTGGTATGTCTACTGCAGTGCAAGGTCCTGATTGACCCAGGTCACCCCACCTGTGCTGCAGTGACATCCACTGGAGGCATGACACGCTTATAGCTTCCTCAGCTCCTGCTTACAAGCACGGCCCTTATTTTCACTGGGTTAGAGCGACTGAGGCTGGACAGGTCTCTCTAGCTATAGCAATGTTGTTCTAGAAGTAGATCAGCCTTCAGACTCTGAATTCAAGTGTGATCAGTCACTCACCTGGAAATTCCTTTCTTCCTTGTAAGTTCCATTCTAGGCTTTGATGTTCTTTCTCTACTTGTGAAAAAAAAGAGAGTTTCCTTTCCAGTCTATTCTTACTGGAAGTCTCCCTGACCTCTGTGCATAGTCAATGAATCCTCCCCATGACCAGCCCAAACTATTTTGAAAAACTAAATCTGGAAGACTACTACTATGACTTTAAAGCTTAATATAACACTACATGGTTATCAAAATTAGGTTGGATATATACATCAATAGAACAGAAAACAGAGCTCATAAATACACTGACACCTATATGGAAACTGATTTTTTTTTTTACCCAAATGCAAAGTTACGTCAATGGGAAAATAATTCCCTTTTCAACAAATGGTACTGGAACAATGGGATATCCATTTGGGAGTGAGGGGGGACTTAGATCCTTACCTAATACTTTGTGTGTAAAAATGAGTTCAAAATGAATCAAGGGCCTAAATATAAGAGTTAAGAGCACAAAATTACAAAATTTCTGGGAGAAAAATCTTGGTGAGATTGAAGTACTCAAAATTTCTTTTAAAAAATACAAAATACATTAACCATAAAAGAAAAAAGCATCAATAGGACTTCATAAAATTCTTTAAAATCATACTCTTCAAAAAATACTAGTAAGACAATTTTCTTGCAAATTTAAGAATGCTAAGACAATTTTCATGCACATACTGGAAGAAAATGATCAACTAGGTGGATGATAGATAGATAGATAGATAGATAGATACATACATACATACATACATAGGATAGATATGTACATAGATACATGGACAGATGGATAAGAAAGTAAGGGAGGGTGTGAGAGAGGAATAAAGGATCCGAAGTTCAAGAGACAGACAAGTAGTGGTGAAGCAGAGGTGCTTCGACCTTGGAGGAACACAGAAAAAGAAGCAATATCCCAGAGAAGGAGAGCAGACAATGTCTGAGGAGGGTGAGGGAACACACTATGAATGTCAATGGAAATCATCAGACAATAGGGATGACAGCTGCATTCCAGGCAGAGGGGACAGCATTCACAAAGGCACAGAGGCCTGAGGGAAATACCCAGCCCATGGGAACTTACCCATGGTTAGGTGTAAAAGAAACTTAAGGCCATGAGTGAGGGGGAAAGTTGGCAGTGGACTGGATGCAGGAGCGGAAGGAAAGAATTATCTCTGAAATGGCATGCTAGCAGCTGCCATTTTCCTACATTCATGAGAGATCTCCAGACTAGTTCAGGCAAGAAAAGAATGGTATGAGACTTGAAAAGGAATAGAATGGAAGCTTTCCAGTCTTTTCATACTTTCTCTGAGAAAACGCCACCCAGACTTGAAATAAATATAGCCTCAGATTCCTCCCAAAAGCTGAGACTGGGGTAGTTTGTATGAAGCAGTGAGAATCAGCAGCAGACCCTGTGTCCTGAGAGAAGGTGGTTTAGGCAAACTGTCCATTCAGAGTGTGTGTGTGTGTGTGTTTCCCTCTTGCAATTTTTCTTTTTTTCTAGAAATCAGCTCAAATTGCAGCAAGTTAATGTTTACAATATCAAATAGCTCCAATATCCTTTACAAATTTTTAATAAGGCATTGCAAACAGATTTTTTCTGAAGCCACACTCTTAATTTTCTCCCCAGGGCTACTACTTGCTCATTCTTTCTCATCTAATTAAAAATCCCAAAGATCTTACAGTCATCCTAGACTCCTCTTTTTCCCTCACACCTGCCACATGATCCATTAGTAGACACCCTCCAGCTGGCTATACATACAAAACTGACTTCACCTCTTCTCCCACTCTGCTACCTCAGTGGTCTAAACTACTGTCATTTATTAGAAAAAGTCATGACCCCTACCCAGCTGGTCTCCACTGAATCTTCTCTTCTTCCACTACAGACCATTCTGTACAGAGCAACCAGAGAAAGTAAATAAATATATATATATGTATATGTATTATAGGTGTACATATATATATATAATATACATATATATATGTACAAACACACACACAAATGATTTACTATGCCAGTTTCATCTACTTGCAAATCCAAACTCCACACTAAAGCATAGAAATCATACAGGACCGACCCATTGTTACTTCTCTAAATTAATCTCTTTCATGCTCCCCTGTACCTCCAGTCAGGGTGGTATCTTGCTCTTCCACAAATATGCCACAGTCATCTCAGATCTATGCTTCTCTGTCTTGAAGTTTTCCTTATGGTTCTTTCTTGGGCTCATTTCTATAATTCCCTCAGGTTCAAGCATTACCTTCTCAAAGAGACATCTTTTTTGACTCCCATATGTTAAAAATCATCTCCTGTCCCCCAACATTCTGTTTCTTGACACTGTTTCTTGACTGTATCTATCACTATTTGAAATTACCTACTTGCTCACTTATTTCCTCCATTAGAAAGTAAGGTCTATAACAACCACAACTCTGACTATCTTGGTCATGGATCTTGTCCTGTGTGTAGAACACCACTATGCATGTAGTAGAGAAATTCATATTTTTTCTAAGAATAAGTGAATGTTCCATGTCTCATTCCAACTCTGCAACAACTTTTAAATAATTTAACTGTTTTGGTAGTTACTGCCTTATTTTAATGATTTATTTATACTGCTATGTCTTTATTTACTTGTTATAGACGATTATACTAGATGAGGATTAGCTTATTGATTCTTCCATCTCCACCCTTTCTTCCCCCATAACATGTATATTTGTGTCACTATCTTTATATGAACAAATGACATTATTATGACTGTATTAAATTTGCTTATTGTAGAGTTAAGTACCTTGTTGGAGAGTATACTGTCTTTATATTTGTTTCTGATAGAACTTTATGCTGGTCTTATAGTTTCCAATTATCACCACTTTCTATTTGCAATTTGTTGCAAGTATGACTAATTTTTTTTTTGGTTTGTCACACTAGGTTCCCTAAAAAGCTCCTCATTTCAAGGACCCATCTAACAGAGTCCCCAGCTTCCTGTTCCCTTCTAGACTAGTCCTTTTGTAGTCACTAACAGAGATGCCACTTTGAGATGTCCCACAATGTTTTCTAACAATGGATTCATTGTTTTCTAAATTCCAGTCTTCTTCATGTGGAGTTTGTTCCCTTTGTTTCTAATCTCAAAGAAAGTGTGGAGGTTCATATCTTCATCCTGAGTCCTTTAGAAAACTTAGTTGTGTCAGGAATATAACTTATATGAATAATAATATACCTTTGCTTTGTAACTATTTCAAAACCACTCTCCACTCTCCAAAGTAGATTCTTATCCTTACTGAAAAGCAAACTGAGGTGAAAATCAGCTAAGTAAGTCACACATGTGGGAAGTAACAGAACTAGGATTTGACCCAAGGACCTTCAAGCACCAAAGTTTGATAAATTTCCATCTGCAGAGGTTTTATCACACATCAGATATGGTGCTGAGGTCTTTGCATTATCATTATTATTTGTCATCCTCACCACATCTACCCAGAGGTGTTGACATGAAAACTGTTGTCAAATATTGAAGGACTGTCAGGGGAAATAAAGAATTAAACATACTAAAATAACTACAGAGATCATAATGTGCAATAATGAGAAGTTACAAGGAGACAGATACTGACTCAAAGCAAGGAAAGAAACATTAATTATCTAAGTATTCCACAATGAATGCTATTGATAACCAGCTCTTCTTCCCTGGATATATACAGGAGGAATCTATCTGCTTTAAGAGATTATAAATCAACTTTTTTGATGTGTAATGTGGACTAGACAAGAGAAAGGAACTGCCAACTTAAACTCTTACTGTGGCCAGACACAGTGCTTTGTAGATAGGATCTTGTAGGAAACATGATGTACATATTTCTTACTTATTTTACCATAAGGTAATGAAAAACTGAATGATTAACCCAGGGTCACACATATAATGTGTAATTTTGAGAACTCCCACGAGGTAGTTCATGCTAAATATGGGATTCATAATCCTTTAATCATTTCAGCACCAAGATTTCCTTTGAGACTGCTCCAACCCTCACAACTTCAATTAACTACCTCTATTAAGCATCAAATGTTAATCAAAGTTTATGGCCCTGTCAACCAGAAAGAAAGGGCTGATAGAATTCCATGCCAAAGCAAAGACACACAACACCTCAGATAACCTGCTCAAGCTTATTATTAACACATATTTTTTTAAATGTAAAAACAGCTCACTACTCCTTGTGACTACCTTCAAGATCTCTCCTGCATTAACAGACTCTAAACCAGATTAATTTATACATCTTTTATTGATGTTATTGGTTAGGGAGAATTGTTAATTTTACTTGAACAATTTTTTCTGTATCCAGTGAGCTCTTTCTTGTCTGCCTTCTCCCTTCTTGATGAAACCCAAATCTTGAATTTCATTCAAGATCTAATTAAAACCTAACCTCTCATTGACATTTTCTTGCCTTGAAATTCCCAAAACACTTGCATTAGAGCAACAAACTCAAAATATTCTCTAGTAGCATTTCATGTCATCAAAACCTGTGAGAAAGGTTTGCTCTATGCTCCTTTGAAAAATTTTGGTGCCATAAGTCATCATGATATTCTCAGTTATAAGTGACATAAACCAATTCAACTAAGCAGAAAAGAAAATGCATTGGCTTAGGTAACAGAAAAGTCCACATGTATTCAGATATCAGATATAAGTCAATGCTCAGAGCTAAGAAACTAAATCATGTTTTGATGTCTAAGAAATATGGTCCTATACCTCTGGATCATATGCAATGCTGTAAAATAATATTGCCTTGATGAAAAATAAAATTCTAAGGAAAGACTTGATGGGCATCTCAACTCAAGTAACTTGCAGTCTACTTTGTCTGGGAATGAGAGATGTGATGGAAGACAGACATTCAGTGCTGAGGTCCTGGGCAAACTAAAAATGTTGGTCACTCTACTCTCCTCCTGATTCTACTTCCCTCTGTGCTAGTTCCATCTTTAGCCAAATACTCCCTGGCATCTCAAGTCTTACAGTATCCTTACAATGAGTCATCCCAATGGAAAAAGAACATACATTTCACATGGCCTTATCCAAATCTGAGAATTATGACTCCCTGGTTTGGTCTGAACCATATGACAATATTTGAACCAGATTTCACAGCCAGGTGAAATATGAGACCCCAATTAATCAGAGTTGGGGCATCGGTCCACCTCTTGGGCTGAGTCTAAAATCATCCATACCAAAATCAACAGAGCTGTGTATGGAGAAGAGATGGGTCCCCAAAGGAAATTAAGTTGCTGCAATCCAAAGTAAGGAGAATGGATTGTGGGCAGCAAAACAATACCCGTTACATGAAGGGACAAGGCAGAAAGAGCATTGGTCTTGGTTACGTCTGTTACACAGACCTGAGCTCAAATCCCAATTTATTATTTCTAGAGTGATCTTGCTGAGCTGCCAGGCCATGACAGGCAGTTCTTAGGTTTGCTGTGACGGTTTAAATATATATATATATATATATATATATATAGAAGGTAACTGGCCAGAAACAAATAGAACGGCCAATGTTTTACTTCCCTATGTTTGCCTGGAAATAAACATCTTTGACTAGGCATCCCCAGTGGCAGAACCCAAAGGCAACTTTCATAATTTGTAATTTAATAGAAGTAGGTTTTCTATCTTAAAGCAAGTGTGATTCTGTAGTTATTTTGAAAGCATTAGCATTCAACACTTCCATTTACTCTGAGATCCTGGAGCTAAAATGAATAATCTCACTAAAAAAAAAGTCTAAATACATGAGATAGAATATGAGAACATTGATTTCAATGAAAAGTATTTTTACTTTCACAAGAATGCTAAATGACCTCTGACGATTACAGATTGACTGAAAGGTTTAAAACCTTCATAAAAAGTTTTCAACTCCAAGATCTAAGAAAAGTGTATAGAGCTAACCTCATAAAAATTTTGCAAGAATATTTGTAAATGATGGAGATTAAACATTCGATTGTTTCTGTAACCCATTTTGTGCTCAAGATTATTTCTGGGACAGAGGAATAAGACATGCTCTATCCACAAGTCCTAAATCTTTGGGATCTTTGGACATTATCCTATCCATCATTCACTTGACAGAGGAAACAAGTGCACATTTCACTATAAATACTTTGAATTCAGCAGAATCATTTACTCCCCTCATATCCTGTTCCCTTTGGCTCAGATGTTCTCAGACTTCTCCCTCACACCTTTATACTGTTTTGCCCCTTCACAATTCAAGCAGAGGCCACCTCATGAGCAACCTTCCCACCTCATTTTGGGTGAGGTGGCTGATCACAGTGGTTCCTTGATTTTCTAGGCTCCTTTGCCATCCCCACCCACCAGCCTCTTGCAAAGAACTCCTTGGGAGAAGAGACAATATAATGCTCCTTTCCAATCTCTATTAACTAAAGTTGGGCTTGGGATGTATCAAACATCAGTCATTGTTTTAAAAGATCAACCTGGCTAACCCATTTTGTAAGCATGTGGTAAGTCTTAACCTCATCTTACAAGATATATTTAGACCAAGGAAAAGTACAATAACTGAGCTTATTCACAAAAATCAAATATGGAATTTTGTATTTACCCTGTGTGTACCAGCTACCCACAATGTGCAAACCACAGATCTTAGCAAAGGATATTGAACACACTTGTTACCTTCAAGCCATAATCAGGTGGGCAATTAAAGAAAAATGCATCATCAACAATGACAGGGATAAATGTAGGTTAGAAGAGGATAGGGCAGGTTGCTTCTGCTTGGTAGTGTTTCAAAGATAGTGGAGAAAGGAGATCACCAAGCCAGAGAAATAACAAGTATAACAAGTATAAAGGAGGCCTCTGTGGGTGTGTGTGCGTATGTGTAGGGAGCAAGTATAGTAACCAAAAAGGAGGGGTGAAGAGGTAGATAGGGCAGGTCACTGACCTGTTATGAGGATTAGACAGTAAAGTGGGCAGGTACAAGTGCCTGACCTGTGGGCACATAAGGTGAAGAGCCAGCTGAGAAGCTCTTCTGGGCCTGGGGGCTGTGGGAGGCATCATGAACAGGTAGACAGTGTGAGTAGAGTAGTGACATAGGCAGGTTTACAAGATGCTGACAGGAAGTGCTATGAGTGGTATGCAGGGAAGTAGAAGGACCAGAATGGTAAGGTTGGGAGACTATTATGGGACCAGATTTAGCCTTTCTGGTACAAGGGAGGCACAGAAAAGCAGATTTAGGCTCATAGGAAAAGTTAGAGGTACTCCAGTTCCTTAAGTTGCCTTCTTCTGGAGTCCCCTACTGTTTTCTCAGCTATTGCCTGCACTGTCACACCTGGAGAACAGGACGAGTTGGGCTCCGACAGCCCCACCACTGACTGACTACACAATACTGGGAAAGACTGTCCAACATAGCTGAGTTGAATTTATTCATCTGTAAACTGGGATTAAAGAAACCTATGTTAGAATCCAGTTCAAAGGTAAGACACACTAGTCATAGATTGATGAATTATGGGCCTGAAAAGCAGGAGATAACACATCTATCAAGTGGTTATTCACCAGCCAGGAACAGGCTAGCAGCTAGTATGAGAACCATATGGACAAGCCAACATAAATTAATTAAATTGAATATAAATTGAATCCCTTCCAATTCATCCTCATTTGGGAAATAGTGATAAATATTCATACTTTTGTAGAATCCAGCATTTCTCAAAGTACTTGTCTCAGTTCGTCTGAATAACTGTCCTTCAGTGGCTTTAACTGGGCTTTTCAGAATCAATTTATGGAAACAGTAGTTTCCCAGAGGGATTCCAGCAGGGGCTAGTCCTGGTATTCCTAACAGTGGCTACATTTTCAAAACCACACCATGACTTTATTTTTTTTTTTATGAGTGGGCTTCACATATATTAAGATATTTGTCAAAACATACACAGACATATAATTAAGTTGTGGAAGACAGTACTTGTATTTTAAGGAGACATAAGCTGGCTGCCACTTTGGCAAAATGCAGGAAGATTTCTCTGAGGTGAATGGCAGCTCTCACATAAAGGGTGAGAGAAAATTGCCTTGGGCCACAGGAAGGGGTGAGGGGAGCAGACAGCATTTACCAAAAGCCAGGACAGCTGAAGGCAACCTGAAAAGAGGAAACTAAACCACAGTGAGTGGGAGAAGGAGGGAGCCAGAGGCCCCACAATGCTGAGTTTTTATTTCATGAATGTAAAATCCAAGCTCAAAGCCCTTGAGTTGTCTTAATGGTTGAAAGCAGGGAGGTGACTAATCTGGCTTACCTTCTGTCCTTTACAAACTAGAGTTTATCACCCACTACCTCATATAGAAGATCCAAGCAGCATTCAGAAAGTGTCTCTAAGTACATCCCAATAGTGTTTTCTCTTTTCTCTGGCAACGTTTCGTTACAGTCCAGTGTTAACGAGAATTACGATCACTTGAAACACTGACACAGGAGCATAATAGTGTCATTCAAGTGAGGGGACTGTGATGCTAGGGGCAGGCAGGTGCATCTCCAGAGGTACAACTCCATCACCCCCCATCCCACCCACCCCCCTCCATCCACCTTGTGGTCGCCCTCAAATGTGAACATAACTCATGATGAACAGAACATGCTGTTTTGTTGTGTTTCAAGCAATGGTTGTGTACTTTCCCTGCCAGCACACATTCCTTTCCTCAGACACCCCCTTTTCCAGGTAGCTTGATACTGAGAATTAGGGAATAAATGTTAGGCATCGATTCTAAAGCTACTAAAATATGGGGTGCTGGAGATCAGTTTGGCCTCCCACAGGCCTTCCCTTTTGACAAATATGAGGGCAAAGATGCCTCTCTGAGAATAGATTTATGGGGTGTACTTGATTTTTTTTTCCAGGCAAGGGAATGGAATTTCAAGATAAAGCAATACCAAGCTTTCCAAGAGGAGTAAGGCCACCACCCCAGACCTGCCTCCCTCCACGGCCCTCCCAGAACAGTGAAGTTCAACACAATTTAGGAGAGCCCACGGGTATGACACAGCTGCTGCACTAGGGAACCAGATTTTGGGGTGTTCCCCAGCTTTGCACATGCTGTTGCGACTGCTTGCAACTCCCTTTCACCTTTTCTCCTTTTTTCATCTTCTACCCAATACCCCTCATGCTCTCCAATCCCACTCCCAAAACATTGTGAGCAGAATGGAGCTCTTAGGACTCGCCCAGGTTAACTGTGGAACTAGATACAAATTTCTGCAATTGTTCTGCTTCTCACTTTGTAAAATGGCAGCAGTAATAAGAACAGTTCCCCCCTCCTATTTTTGATGTTGTTCTTGTCCCTTCAAACTCTTCTAGAAGCCTGCACTCACTGTTTCTTTCCATCTGATTTTGTCTACTATGTTTGTCCTTTCTGTATCCTTATGCCTCTAGTGTGATATGAATAATACCCCTTAACCTATCAATTCCACTTCTAGATTACTAAACTGTAATCTGTATAATTTCAGTTTGTATACCAAGATGTCCATTGAAGCACTGCTCATATGAATAACATTTGCAAAAAATCTAAATGCCCAACTCTATAGGCCATGGTCAATGACTAAGGCCATTAAGAGTGTGTTGTGTTTTTTTTTATCACTAAGACCATAGCATGTCTGATTCTTCTCTAACCCCAATGTTTCAAAAGGAATTCTGAGCAAAGTACCACTTAATGAATATTTTCTTTCATATATTCCACAAAGATTTATTGAAGCATTTATGACGAGCCAAGCATCTGTTACATGATTTATCTTATCTTTTTAATCTTTAACCTTCCTAGAACACTTTGAGGTAGGTACTATTCTTTTTTTAATAAACAAGATTTATGTACTTATGCATACAGAACTGGGGTACAGGCCAGAGGTGCAGAGGTTGGGAGAGGCTTTACCAGAGACAGAGTGGGGAGCAGAACAGGTAGAGTAATGAAGTACACTGCTGAGAGGAGCAGTAGGCGAGACAAGAGAGGTCTGCTGCTCCATGTGGTGACCTTCCTGGCCAAGGATCAAACTCCTGCTGAAGTAGCTGCAGCTAGCTTCCTATGCTGTGCCACCTGGGAGGGCCTGAGGTAATTACTATTTTTGACCCCAGTTTTTAAATGCAAAGAATGAGGAGAGTTTGAAATCAAAGCCAAATCTGTTGGTCTTGACTATGCAAGCATTAGCCACTATTCCACTGCTCTTGATAAATAAATGACTCTGACAAGATCATTGTATGCCTAACCACAATATAGATGCAAGTATGATATCCTTGGCTGGGAATCTCTTCATGTTCAAGCCAGCAGATGCTTTAAAGGTCAGATTCTAAAAGGAATTATTAATTGTACTTTACACATTAAAAAAAGAGAGAGCTGAGTGACTTATCTTAGTCACACAGTTAATAAGTGGCTGTATTCTAACAAGGGTCAGGTCATCTTCCTCAATCATGGCCCTGTCACTGTTTTTGTCCCAACTGGAAGCTGCAATTTAGTTACAAGATATTGATGAATTTAAGGACCAGCATACAGTTACATGCAAGATCTTTCTGAATAAGAAGTTCATTGTCAAGTATTTCCCCTATGGCATTGATACCAACCCTCAACAAAAGGACAATCCCAGGCACCAAGAATATTATCAACTTTACTATATTCTAGCCCTTTCCTGTGGCATGTAAAATATCAAACATGACTACATTCCCAAAGAAAACCTTCTGCAAGTCCAGTTTTCTAGATATGCCCTCTTCACTATCCAAATATTGCAAACCTCTCATTTGTCCAATGATCTTGACTATTTCTATAAAGACCTCCTCCAAAAGAGTAAAGATCTGAAGTGTCTCCAGCTATTTCCATCAAGGAAAAGCCAGTGTGAGAGCTGAATTAAGTGCATAGTCAATCCAGTGATAATAAGACTTGGACAGTACAGCCAAGGCAGCTGAAAGGTCTACGTTTTCCAAAACGTAAAAGAAGAGAAGTTCACTTCTCTTTTTTGTTTGGAACTATGAAAATATAGCTTACTGTGGAACAAAGCCTTTAAGATGGAAAATCTCAAATGGGTGTTGCTTCAAAGTCACCATTTAATAGTGTTATTCAGGAAGGAATATAAAGATGTAGTTGCTATGGAAACCTCCATAACACCTGGCATCACACCTCTGACTCACACAGCTGTATCTTAAAGAAACATAGGCATAAGCTAATGCTTTTATTCAGTTCCCAGGGCCAACTGTACCTTCCAGCTATACAATGAGGGTCTATTTACTGATATGCACTAACATTTTTATAAGGGAGAAGTTATGAAATGTCTGCCATAGCCCAAATACATATTTATTCTACATTAATGGTGTTCATTGTGTCCCCAACTTCAGAAAATCTGTTTCTTCCTCCAGTTATCTTTTTCTGGTGTAACACAAGAAGGATTTGTTCCCTAAGTTCAATTTTCACAACTTGTAGAGAAGTTTATATGAGAAGCAAGTGACAGGCTTAAATATGAGGAAGGTCGAGTTTGTGTTTGTGAACTGCAGAGATGTAGCACAACAGAAAGGACCATGAACTGAAAGTCAGAAATCTGGATGTGGCTCTTGTCTTCTAAGCTCTGACTTTCATCATTATTATCAAGTATATTAGCCGCCTATGAAAATACCTGTATCATTAGGTGATTGTGGAAATTCCATTAGATTGTTAGAGGTGTAAAGTCAATTTGTAAATTCTAGAGAGAGAAGAGTGAACTTTCATTTATTGAATGCCTAAGAAGTGCATTGCTTCTTAAGTGTAAAGCAAATGTGAATCAGAGATGAAGCCTCATAGGCTGACAGGTCTAGGTAACACTGGACCTTGCATAGCAAACCAGTGAGTGTGGAGCTCAGGAATTAGGTAACCAGAAGAAGAAAAAAACCTTGATGGACTTAGAGCTGCAGGGTTACTAGATCTTAGAAGGGTTCTTGAGGGTAATAAAGAGAGAAAAATGGAGACAGAGGGACTAGAGGGAGAACAAAAGAGGGGCTTTTACAACAGATTTTTTAGGTGGTGGGACCTAAAAAAGGATAGTGAAAATGGAATAACAACTTTAATGATGCTTCAGTAAGCAACATGAAAGATGTGGTCTAGATGATGGCCCAGGAGACAAATAAATATGTCTATAGTGGCTGCTATGGATGGAACTGTGTTGAAGTCCTAACCCTCAGAACCTGTCAAATAAAACCTGATTTGGACATAGACATAGAGTCTGCAATTGTAAGCAAGTTAAGATGAAATAAGAGTGTATCAGGGTATAGCTTAATCCTACGACTGGTATCCTATAAGAAGAGGGAAGGTGGGCAAAGAGACACATGGGGATAATGACATGGGACACAAGGATAATGACATGTGTTAGCAAGGTGGAGAGGGGAACAATACGTCCATAAGCCAAGGATTGCTGGCATTGCAGAAGCTAGGAGAGATGAAAGGAAGGATTCTTCACTAACACCCATAGAGAACTAGCTCCACCAACACCTTGATGTTGGAATCCCAGCCTCCAGAACTGTGAGACCAAAAATTTTGTGGTTTTGTTACACTGTCTGACAGCCCTGGAAAACTACTAAGTGCCACACAGAGAAAAATGATTCAGACAACACATTTTAGTAATTCTAATGATGTTAAAATTAAGAAATGCCTCACATAGTAGGTGCTGGTGTGCTTCACCCTGGTCCTTCCTTCAAGACCAAAACACTCACTGTCCCTGCCCCTCCCCCACACACCACCCCTGCTACACACACACTCAGGGATGTTGGTCACTGAGGTCTCATAGATGTCTCATTCACCAGGAATTAATTGCTCTTAGCTGAAAAGAGCTGTTTCACCTGTTATCTTGTCCACTTCCCTAATGTAAGCTTTGCTACCTGCTAATTGATATGGGTATATAAATATTTCCTTGCCTCCACTCACCTCGGAACATCTGTGCAGAGCCACCGTGGCTTCAGGGATCACCTGAAACCTCTATTGTGTGTTGCCCCACAG
The DNA here is from genome assembly GCF_000260355.1 of Condylura cristata. NCBI lineage: Eukaryota > Metazoa > Chordata > Mammalia > Eulipotyphla > Talpidae > Condylura > Condylura cristata. The sequence continues at coordinate 61,293,622 of NW_004567109.1, forward strand.
CATCCCTTTCCATCCAGTCCAGTTTCCCCAGCTTCCTTGCAAATTTATTCGTGGGAGCACTACTCACTATCTCTCCTGCACAAAAACTTCCATCTCAGAGTCTTCCTCCAGAGACCTCAAAGACACCTCATGAAATGGAATTCTGGCTTTTAGCCATAGTCTCAGATTTGCATCCATTAGAGACTGTAAGAATATTCTTGAACAATAAAATGCAAGCAAGATATATGAACTAAAGATAATGTTAATTCCATAAAGGTAAATTGCCATACTTTTTTGTTTTTAATGGAGGCTCTGCTTTCCTTTAAATCTAGTTGGATCTGCATTGAAACAATATTATAAAATTCATGCTCTACTCCAGTCTGGGGCATGGAATAATCCTGCAAGTCCTCATACATTATCCCTCCAAACCATCAGCTTTAGCAACTGTCATCATAATCAGTTGCAGAGTCATGAAGAGATGATGACACAGGCCAACCTGTGGAGGTTGAAAGAGCTGTAATTTATAATGATAATGAAAGCCAGCCTACTGAGAATGAAAATAAGAAAAAAGTTTATTAAAGCTCCAAGAACAAATAGAATTTGAACTACACAAGGGACAAAATATGGAGAGTATTAGATCTATTCATCTGGGCTGAGTCACCCAATTTCTTTATCAACAGGAAATTGACTTTAGGGGCAAGAGACAAGAGATAAGGAGGGAAGCTAAAGTCAGGATTTGGCCTTTACATTTTACAGAGTCTCTGTTTCATCAAACAACTTCAACTCAAAACAGCTGTAACTTCTTCATGCAAAAGTGTAATTGTCACAATTGTTTAGGTTACATCAAGGATTATGCTAAATACTTTCTTTAGATCTGTGCATTTATTACTCACAAGAATGTGATAATTTGGGTTCTATTTACATTGCTTCTATGTTACAGAGTTTGTCAATAAAGAAAAACATGTTACAGTAACATACCTGAGGTCTTACTACTCACCCCTTTTGGAGAACCACAGCAACCTGGATTCTGGGCTTATCCTCTTCAATTCCACATTCTACTTATAAGTTACTTCTCTCTTGAATTTTTACACATTTTCTCCACAGTATTTTCTTTTTTTAAGTCTGGTTTTGCTGCATGCCATCTTACTGGCCTAACTTCTTCCTCTCTCTCTTTCTCTCCTTCCCACCTATTTTGGAGTTTGAGAGTCCATACAGAAAATCCCTCTCTTCCCCACTAAATTAGGAACCCATTAGTTAAGATTAGGTTCAGAAATCAGATGAAGATGAGCACATCATCTTTGTTCCTGACAAAAAGCAAGACTGGAGGAAATGCCTTAGACTGGGAGGTGAATAGGTTGACAATAATCCCCTGGATTGCACTGACCCTTAAAGCTGCAGGGTAAATGATGAGAGAAAAGTCTTTCCTGGTAAGTTCTCCAAAAATCAGAAAGCAGGTAAATAATGTGTGTTTTCTGTAGGCAGAACACCAGAACTAACAACAGAAAATCTCCATAAAGCAAGGAAGTAAGTGTTCTCCAACCATTTTGGTGTAACCTCAGTTCTACCCACGGCTCTTCAGCAAAATTTGCCAGATTCCCCTCTACTTTCAAGGTAAAATCCAAGCTCCATAGTGAGATATTTCAAACCCTTTTCATTATTGTTCCAGTCCCTCTCCTTCTGGGCCAATGGGATATTTTCCTATTCCAGTTAGGCATAGCTTTGGCCAATGGAATGTAAACGGACGTTATGTGTCACTTCTAGGTGGAAGAATGGAAAATCTGGTTCACTCATAATGCCCTTTATCCTTGCCACTGTGAATGTTAAGATTCAGGTAGCAGAGAATCCCCATTACTCTTAAATCAGGAAAATATAGAGAAGACCCCAGTTGAATCATGATAGGTCTTTAGCACAGGTGAGAAGCAAATATGTGTGGTGCTAAGTCACTGAGAACTGAGAAGTAGTTGTTACTGCGACATGCCCTAACCCATCCAGATCTGTGCTCTACTTCTAATCTATTTTTCAGTCATATGATTCCTACACACACACAATGTGACTGTCCACTTTCATGTTTTTATTTAATTTGGTTATTCTGTTTGTCTTTATTCAACATCCAATCATCCCCACTACCTCCTCCAAAACAGATCAAAGCTCCTCTATGGACACTCTGCAGTCTCCGAGAAGTAGAAGGAAATTCCCTCTCTGAGATAAACTCAGAAAACATTTGACTGAATGGGGTCAGGGGAGCAGGTTTTGTCTATGGGTCTATGGCAGGCTATGACTGTCTACCTTTTCCTATTTTCAGGACCCTCTGTCCATTCTTTTAGGCCCATGGTCTGTTCTTTTCATTCTAAGCATGTATTTCTTGATGCAGAGAAAGAAGAAAGATGTTCTCTTAGTACCATAAGATGCCAAGTTTCACTAGAGCCTAAAGGAAGCACTTAGTATTTTCTTCAAAACATTCAGTACCTGTCCATCACTTCTTGCTTTGGGAGCTCAGAGAGAAGCTGGAGAAGTAGAGGCAGAGGGGAGAAGAGAAGACACATGGCATGACATGGTTACAGCAGCATCTGGCCAGGGAGGAAAGCACTTACACTGGCCATGGGAGTCACTGGTGACCAAATCACATTCCTACAGAGAACAGGGGAGAAGACAAATTGGTAAGAGGGTATCATGCCAAGACTGTGATAGAAGGCTAGAGATGGGTAATGCTCTGTCTAGATCAGAGGTTCTCAACCCTGACTACTCATGAAAATTATCTGGAGAACCAGTATAGTTACATCAGAATCTCCTGAGGCAAGGAATCAACATTTTTTAAAAACTCTTCATGTAATTCATGTGCAACCAGGGCTGACAGGTCCCAGAGACTTGAGCCTGGTGTTACCAGCAGATCCCAGAAGGCTGGTAGCAAATATGGCATAAATATCCTCTCCTTCAAGTTTCACATGGTTAGCAATACCTATGTTCTAGGAAAACAGGATTTTAAGAAGTCAGGGAGATTTATCCATTATGTAAGTAGTGTATGAAAGTGTCTATTATTAATGGAGCATTGTCTAGCTCTCCTTTTAGATTAATATCTGTTAATGTTTATCTTACATACTTTTGTGCTCTTATGTTAGCTATGTATAAATTAGCAGTTGAGATAGCTTTTGTTTTATTGACCGCTTTATCTTTGTATAATGTCTATTGTTGACAAGCATAAAGTAATGTAGATAGATAGGTAGGTAGGCAGATAGATAGATATTAGTATATGTCTATATACTGGAAAACTATATAATGTTATAAACCTATGCAACTTCAATAAAAAAAAAATCACATGCTAGGAATAATATCTGGAGGAGGGGTTTCCCAGTGAGCATTGAATAATCCAAGCAGGTAGTTTCTCAAGGCAGGTGAGTTGAACCCCAGTAACGCACCAGGTCCCACAAGCAGCAGAGTGGAATTGGTAAGGCCCTATATGGTCGATGCTAGAACAGGATTTGGAATTATGCCCACCAATGGTAGTCCTTGGAAGGATTCAGACTTCAGCTAGGACCTATAAGCAGAGCCACCCCAATCAGCACCCACAGACCTCAGAGAGTTCTGGTGTGGGTCTTGAAAGCAGCCTTCACCATGGTAAGCCCCATCACATCTAGTGACCCCAGGATAGGTCCTAGAGGTGAGAGGTCCTTGCAGATCTCAAGAATCTCAGAAGGGTCCTGGAAGACTTCACCATAGTAGGACTCAGCAAATCTCAGCATGCCCCCAGTATGAGACCAGGAAGCAGGTCTACCACAGAGACCTCACAGATATTATCTAGCCCTAGAAAGAGTCCTGGAAGCAATCCAGACCCAGAAGATCCTGGCAAGCTGGAGCAGGCCTTGTCAAAGGGAGCAGACATGACAGACCCTGATAGAGGTTGCTATAGGTTTTGGTCCCCCAGACTGTAGCTCTTAGAATAGCAAGTCAGGGACACTGTTCAGACATTTGGTATCTTGAAAAGAAGTGGTACTTATCACGTATGTGATAGAGATCAGTGCAGATTTCAACAGAGTTTAAAACTGGCACAGAAAGAGGCAACCAGTCAGGAGGCCAAGTGGAAGGGTGGAAGGGCCACTCATCTGTCCAGGTTCTGAGACCAGAGAGCTACCAAAAAGCCCCAGAAGGCTATAGTAATACAATACCCACACAACAGAGGCCTATGGGCTAGAGCAGAACAAAGACACTTACCACAGTGTCTGAGAAGAGGACAGGTAGTGCACTCTGTGAGTTCTTACTTGTGCACACAATAGCAAGAGAGCTTAGGTACTGGGGACAACACCATGGAGTTTATTCTACGAACAGGGGAAACAAACAGCTCACTGTATCCACAAGTGGCAATTACTTCACCCAGCTAGCATCAGGGATGGTCACCACCGGTCACCAGAAGTGCTAGACAGCACTGGTCAGTAGTGCTGGTCACAGGTGGTCCCTCAGAGGTGGTGTCAGAGACACCCCGTGTTAACAGCTCTATGTGAGTTGCTGGGTTACACCACCAACAAGGAGCTCTCTGAGACATCAGGCCCCGTCTCTGACAGAGGTCTTTGACTTTTCTTCACTCCTCGGAGGTTGGCTGTTAGATGTTTCTTTTCCTCTTTCTTTTTTGGCTATTCGATGTTTCTTTTCCTCTTTCTTTCGAGGCTAGGAGCAGTTTCCCCCTTCTTTCTTCGGAGGCTGGTATGATCTCTCCTTTCAGGAGCAGTTATTTCTCTTCAACTCCCTCTGACCCTGGCTTATATGCGCTTTCAGTGTACCCCACCCACAAGCCTGATTGGACCATTTTTCAGTCCTGTAGCTGATTGGACTATTTAGCACCAATCAGCTCATAGCTCACACCTGATTGGCCTATTCCACTACCCATGAAGTACATTGATAGATAAAAGGTCTCTGAGGAGCAACTGCCACAACTGACTTGTGGAGGAGCAGCAGGGTAAAAGAACCACCACTTCTGTCAGCTCCCACCGCTGAGGCGCTGGGTTCTAGTAACAAGGTGATACTGAGGAGATTCACCCTACGTTGATCAGAAGTAGTAGAGAGAAGAACCTGGGAGCTGTGGCTTGCAGTCAGGAACACTGGTGGCAGGACTGTCAGCTGAGTCAGAGGCCCTGGGAAGGAGAAAGCAGAGGCTGTGTGGAGGTAAACTCCCTTGAAAGAGGGAAAAATCTTGTAGGGATGGGGTGTCCCACACAGGCAGGGTCCCAAGTAAAAATAATAGCTGAGCAGTATTCTAGTCTTTACTCCACCTTTCACTCCCAGAGCACAGGGACTTCCTAGCCTCTCATCACAAACCCCAGAGAAAAAGGATGTCAGGAGTGCCACAATTATAAGCCAGCCCTAGCCAATGCACCTCAACCAACATCTGCATCCCTCCAAGGCCCTCCTCACCTGGTGGACTCAGCAATTACTACATCTCCCTATAAGATGCAGAGATGAGAACTGCAATAATAAACTCAAAAAGATAGAAGAAAACTCAGAAAGGCAAGTCAAAATCATACAAGAGAACTTACAAAAGTTAATCAGAGATACAAAAAAAAAATGAGGTGAAAAAATCAATGAACAGAAGGCAGAAATTGAAGGTTTAAATAAGAAAATTACAGAAGTTCATAAGATAACAACCTCAGTAAATGAGATTTTAAAAAGCTATGGAAGAACTGAGAGAAGTAGAAATTCAAATCAGTGGCCTCAGAGAGTTAAGCAGTAAGGAGTAAGGTTGAAGAGAGAAACAAGATGTAAGAAAACTGAGGAGGCAATTTGAGATATATCAGACCCCATTAAGAAAGGCAATATGGGCCTCTTTGGTGGCTCAAAGAGATTAAGTCTCAGCACTATGAAACACTATCCAGCCACTGCAGCACGGGTTTGATCCTGACCATCAAGCTGAACCACATGGCACAGCAGGCCTCTTCTGTCTCACCCACTGCTCCCCTTGGCAGTGTGTTTCAGTCAATCCACCTATTTTACTCCCCACTCTGTCTCTGGTGAAACTCCCCTCAGCTACTGATCCTCTGACCCAGTTCTTTCATGCAAAAAATAAATAAAATCTTTGAGAAAAAAGTAAACATAAGCTAATGGGTTTCCCAGAAGTGAAAGGAGGGGAAACAGGCTATTTGAGGAAAAGTTACCACACCTGGGGTAGGAATTAGACAAGCCAGTCCATTAAATTCAAAGGACACCTGGGTTACCTAAATACAGGGAGAGCTACAGACACAGCCCAGGCCACAAACCTTCTTCACAAACCTGCAGTGTGCCCTCCGGTGGTTTGGGGTTCTGCAGAGCAGCCTTGGTGCAGACATAGGAGGCTCATGCTGCCTGTCGCCTCCAAAGCAAAATTTGAAATGATAGTTGCCTCTTATCACGGATGACAACTGCACAGTAAATGATGCTCAGGCTTGTGCGTTGGCCTCTGTGGCTATCACCTGTGGCCTTGAATGCAAGAGGACTTGGGAGTGTGGGCTTGGGTGTACTTGCCTGACAGTGGACACCTGAGAATGGTGTGGGCCTGCACAGTGGGCAGGCCTGAGCTGTAAGGACGATGTCACAGAGGATGGGGTGAGGCAGAGGACAGTGAAGCAGAGTGTAGCAACGTGATGGTGGAATGGTTAGAAGAAGAGACTACCAGACCACACCAGAGAGAGCCTAGAGAGAAGGAAGACTTGCTGGGGGCTGGGAAGCCTGCCGGTTCCTCCAGCCCAACCCCCATCTCACTTCCCTGTGCCTTGCCTGTATTTACAAGTTATAGAGAAAGCCCATGGACCAGCACTACCAGGATATTTACTGTGCCAATTCTCCAGGCAGTGGGATCGCTCTGGACATCACTAGCCTGAAAGCCTGGGTGAGGATTGGGCTGATGAAGACAGGAGAATACTAACTCTGTCCTGCTGCTCTTCACTGATTTTAATTACTGATGGATGGAAAAGGAAAATTACCTGCCCCTGAAACTCTGGTTTCAAGGCAGTCACTTCCCTCAGCTGCTTCTGAGTGGAGTTCTCCAGCAAATTGCTGTTGAACATTCCACCTGGGGTCCTCTTTCCCCAGCAGACAGGTGTATCAAAAATGTGGAATGGTCATCCATCATGGACTTCTGTGTCCAAATACAAAAGCAGATTTGGCACAAATGTTCTGATACCCTCAACTCTTTCATTTGGATCAGAATTTCTATCCTTCAGCCCTACTGTGTGAAAAGAGTTGGGGAGTTATTATCTAGGAAATTCCTTAAGCTAGCTGCCCCATCTGGAGATTTCTGAAGCTCCTATTACCACAATTATCCTTGGCTATAGTAAACAACTGAAAGAGATGCCCTTTATCTAAAAGCTATATAGGAAAATAAATTCCTATCTACACATTTGAAGTCTTTTTATCATTTTGTCTTCTGCTTGATGGATTTTTTTAGGAATTATTATTTTTAAATGTATTTTTATGAATGGATATTGAGGCTATTGTCTATTTTTGGAATTTCCTTGGCTGCTCCCTCTCCTTAAAAGTCAAGGTATAGGCCCTCCCTGGTGGCGCAGCAGGTTAAAACAGCACTGAGAAGCTAAAGCCACTTCCACATGAGTTCGATCCGCGCCAGTCCCAGAGGAGATCCACATGGCGAGGCAGACCTCTCCTGACCCACCCACTGCTCCCCTCAGCAGTGTACTTCATTGATCTGCCTTTTCTGCTCACCACTCTGTCTCTGGTGAATCCTCTCACCCTCCACATCTCTGGCCTGTACCCCAGTTCCATATGAATAAATAAATCTTTTTTTAAAAAAAAGTCAAGGTATATACTTTTCTGTTGACTCTCCCATTTTACTGGGCACCAATGAATGTATGTTGTGTACTAGCCATAAACAAAAAGGTATGTTTCCCTTATCGCATATTAGGTATGTTTATGTGGGTTTATTTCAAATGTTTTCTTTATAACTCCATTTGTTAGGTCTCCTATTCATGAGATGAGTGTGTTTGGATTTTTTTTAAATGACTGCAATTCCTTTTCTTAATCAGAATCTCTTCTATCAAAATTGTGTTCTGCTAAAGTAGCTCAGCATAAATAAGGAATAAAAGAGCTTTACTGGTTTTCTGTATTAGTTCAGTTTAAATAATTACTGGTATAAAATTCCTGATCAGAAAACACGTATATTACACCTCCAAAAAGAAAGCAAAGCATAGTGTTTTTAATCTGTCCTTTGTAGCTACTTCTCTGTGTGAATCAAAACCTTCTTAACATAGAAGAACTAAATTATAAAACAAAATACAGGACAAAACAGTACACTGACACTGGTACTTGATGTTGATCCATAAGTTTCAGCTTCACATTGTGAATTCACTAAGCTGCCTACCTGTCTTCATTGACTGAAGAAAGTAATTATTACAGGGTTAAATTGTAAAATAAATATGAACTAACAATGTACTACTACCTGTGTGTCTTATAAATGAGCATTTTTTCTACATAAGTTCTCATTTTCTTTTAAAATACATTTTAAAAAATTAAATCACCACCCCTCTCTAGCCTGCCTCTCCAAACAAAAACATCAATTAATGAGCATTGAGAAAACTCTATAGAAAGAAAAAGAAACAGTCTGTTAAGCAGTTATTAGGGTTATGTGTGTATATGTGTATACTTGGACTCACCTGTAACAGACTCATATGTACATGTATGTTGTGTATACTCATCAAGTTGCAAATACTACTTAAGCACCACCAAACCCTTCTCAGTGGGTCCCTGGTTAAGTGAGGCCCCTAACTCAGAAGGTCCTAGAGGAGTGCTAAATTTCTAGTTCTGATCATTTAATTTTTGCATGTTTCTGGCATCATCTGACCCACTTCTGCATCTTCCTTCAGTCTAGGTCCCAGCTCATCCACCAGACCAGCCACTTCCTTGTGTGACGCTGATCAGTTAATTGCTTTGGAGTCTCCAAGTCTGTTTTTTATTCCCCGGAAATTATTCATAGATCCCACCTGCCTTGAAATATAGTGTATGTTCCTTCTGTGATATCTGTACTCTTCTACCTGTGTGGAAGAGTGGGGCTCAGCAAGTTCTGATGCTAAATCCCACATTTTCCCACTTTAATTTCTATCTCTTGGCATGAGCTGGGTCTAGAAACTTCCTTAACTATATAGCTCAGTTTGAAAGGTAAGAATATGGAACAAAAGAAGAACAAATCTTTCATTTAAAGGATTTATTAAAGAACATAAGAGAAACAACGATGCCTATTGCACAGGTCCATGGGGAGGCGAGCCCCAGGGTCAGCAGTCCCTCAGTTCCGGCTGGCGTGACATCAACACCCACACTAAAACCCAGAGCCAGGTCTAATCCATCTGATGTGGCCCATGACATCTTTAACCCAAACCATTAACCCACTCAAGGGACATGTCTGTTTCTAGCCAGGCAGCTTATTAACTGTGTGTCCTTAAGCAAATTCCTTTGCATCTCTTAGCTCCACTCAAAATTGGAGACAAGAATTCCTACTTTGCAAGGTTGTTGTGAATATTGAATTCATTATGAAGTGAAGGTGTTAGGAAATAGAATTGCATGGTAATGTATTGCATTCAAAAACCGGTTGAATTTTCTAAAAATCTCAGTTTTTACAAGCATTGTCATAGCAGCTGGGATATTTTACAAAAAAAAAAAAAAAGTTTTTTTTTTTTTGTCCAAAAAGGCAAGTAAAAACATTTCATGATTACTTTCGAAAAGTGTTCTAATTTCTTTTTTGACAGATAACATTATCTGATGCAATATATAGAACACCTGACATTTTTTTTTCACCTGAAAGAAAATTTGAGGCAGTTTTCAACCATTTATCATCTGTTGTTTTTTAAAACTTTTAAAAGATTTGTTTTTCCTTTATTTCATATTCTTGCCTTTCAACTTGAGCTGTATAGTTAAGCAAGTTTCCAGGCCAAGAGATAGAAATTAAAGTGGAAAAGCATTTGATTTAGAGTCAGACCTTATTGAAGCTCACAAGCAAGCCACCCCGCCCTTTGTTCCGCAAATGAGTAGAGACAACCCCAGCCACCAAGGTTGGAGTCAGGAGTCAAAGACATCCTGGAGGAGACATGGAGCTTGGGAATGCAATGTTCTGAACACTTGTTCTTCAGTACTTACTGCGCTCTCCCTGGGAAGCCAGAGTAGCAATCAGGGGAAAGCAGGGTTTTACTCATAAGCATAATGCTGGCCTGCATGCTGCTGGGTATTTATAGGCTTGCCTCTAAGTCTAGAGAGTTGGTTCCCCTCCAGAGGCTCTGCCTATGCTAATGCCACACCTGACACCTCTCCACACCACAGACTTGGTGGAGAAGCAGTTCACACTGAAGCCAGGTAGGAAGGCGGCCCTGTGGCTGCCACACAGGAGTTTCTCCTATACATTTTCTGAGCCCTTGCTCTGGGCTGGAAAAAGGAAAAAGACTGAGACACTCACTTATTTCACACACACAGCCCGCTCCCCAAACACATACACACATTTACAGAGCACTTTCAGGGGCTAGGAGTTGGGGACTCAGTGGAAAAGAAAGGAAATAGATCAGAAAGCATGCATGTTCAGAGAAGGACACAAGCAATAATAGGGAGAGAAATTTTCTTCAGAAATTCCTTTCTCTAGGTTCTTTTGATGGAAAACTTTTCCTCCACCACCCTCTCTTAGACTCCTTTGAGACACTCCTTCCCTCCCGGCTTAGACCCTAAAGCCTCGCTACATTTATTAGCATACACTGGTTATTACATTTTTCTTGGTTTAAGTGTCCATTGTACAAACATTCAGTGTGTGTCTTTGTCATTCTGACTTGCTTTACTGTACATAATTTCCCTCCAGCTACTTCCATTTCATCTTTCTTTATCCATCCTGTGGATAGACAATATCTTAATCCAATCTTCTATCAGTGGACACTGAAATTGCTTTCTTGTCCCAGCTATTATAAATAATATTGCAATACCGAAAATATTTTGAGTTGATGGTCTCATAATCTTTGGGTGGATATCTGGGAGTGGAATTTCTAGGTCATAAGGTAGTTCCATTTTTCTATATGTTTTTAGGTAAATCCAAATCATTTTCCAAAATAAATGCCCCACTTGCATGCACCACCAAAAATTTAGTAGGGTTTTAAAGGAAAAAATATTTTAAATATAATGTTAGGAAGCCAAACATAATATTAAAAATAATTAAATGGGGGTGATTTGATAAAACAGAGTGGGGAGCTATTTAGATGGGCTGGCCCAATAAAAGCTCTCTCCGGAGATGACATTTGAGATTTGAAAGTAGATGTGAAAAGTACTGTGACCATTGAGAGTTTAGTAAAGGGTTGGACATGGGAAAGGAATCCACCCTTTCTTTGCACCTACTATGTACCAAAGACCGTGCTGTGTTAATACATTCCCACTCACCTTATCCCACCAATCACTATGGCTGCAACTGTGCCATCTTTGGTCACAGTACTGAAGTCATGTGGCACAAAACAAGCAGTCAAGTAAAAATAGAATGAATGAAAATGTAAATAAAAGAGTCTCTCAGTCCTTTTTTCTCAATAAACTGAGACACTGTGGGTTGAGATTTCCACAAGGGCACAAATGGACCTGTCTTTAAAACATTTGATTCTTTAGCTTTATTTTATTATATTAGAATCCATTGACTAATACTTTTGGGAATATTTCTAATTTTAAGGTCAGTTGGTATCTTTCTTTTCTCAAATTTTCCACTTCAGTTTGACATCAAGACCATCTGGCGCTCATTAAAAAAAAATGCATTAATTTGCTTTTCCAATCTTTTTTTCACATTTTTAAATATATGCATTACACCATTCTTCATTTTTGTACAATGTATGATTTCTGCATGAATTCCCATCACCCATTCCCCCATGCACCATCAACATACTCCCTTGTGCTCTTCCTACCCTGTCCTGGTCCTTCTCCATCCTCCTCCCCTACAAAATGTCTCTGTTCTATAGTTGACTGATGATTTTGATTTTAACATTATTATAGTTACTTTTCTTTATGATTACTTATTTGGGTTCTCTACATTCCTCTGTAAGTGAGACCATTTGATAAAAAACACAATGAGATACCACTTTATACCAGTGAGAATGGTACATATTTAAAAAAAAAAAAAGGAACTTTCCAACACTACTGGTGGGAAAGCAAACTGGACCAACCACTATGAAAAGCTGTGTGGAGTTTCCTCAAGCTACTAAAAATGGAGCTTCCATACAACCGAGCAACTCCATTCCTAGGAATATACCCAAAGGATACAAAATATTAATTCAAAAGAACACCTGGACCCCTGTATTTATTGCTCTTCCTATTTTGTTATATTATTAAAGTCCTTGTATAAAACAGGGAATATCTGTTGATTGAATTTTTAGTACAGCTTACCTAAAGACTTTTCCAAACAGTTGTTTGTTAAGGAGTGGGGGTAGTTTCAACTGTTACTGTTAGAATAAGAGCACATGGCCCCTCTGGATCAAGTTACTGCTTTAATTTAGTGATCTGTTTATTTAATTTAACTAATATCTACTATTTCAAGCATTCTTCTATGAACTATTATAGAAAAGAACAACACAAAGAAAAAAGAATCCCTGTGCTCATGGAATTTATATTCTAAGGAAACAGTAAACAAAAGAGTAAAAAAATATAGGATGTCATGAAGAAATGATACTCAATATAAATAAGGTAGAGAAGGGAAATAAGAAGTGTGGGGTGGGGAGAATATTGTGTTTTTACATAGGCGAGTGACATGGTATTAAAAGTTGTGATATAACCATGGAAATAAAGAATCTTTCTAAATGTTGACATTTAGGCAAAGATTTTAAAGAAGTAAATGTTGCAGAAAGGGGGAATAACATGTTCAACATCTAGAGGTGGGAGCATGCATGTTACATAGAGGGAGAATAAAGGGTCAGCATAGCCAAAAAAGGGTTCAACAACAGAGAAAATATGATGGAATCAGGGAAACAGAGGGGCTCAGATTGCATATAGACTTTGGAAGAAATATGAGGGTTATTTTTTTTTTTTAGCAGAGGAGTGATGATATTTGACATGATTCAGTGAATTACAATGGCTTCCATGTTCCATGTTATATACAGAAAACCAGCACCAGCCAGGTGAACAGTGAAAAGACTACTGTTGTCAACCAGGTTTGAGATCAGAATGACTCAGCTCACAATGATAGGAGTGGAAATGGTCAGATTTCAGATTTATATGAAGATTCCAGATTTATTTGAAGGTTAAGCAATAGGTTTCTGACACACCCAAAGTAGGACACATATTGTAGACACGAACGCTAATAATTTTTTCTCAAGAAGTTGAAAGAATTAAATTATCATTAAGTGCAAATTCACCTCAACTGACGAAAAGGAATTTCAGTTTGGACTGTTTAAGTTAAATGTTAGTTTAATAGAGATGTCCAGTATTAATAGAGATGTCCAGCAAATGAATATGAGATTTTGGAGTTAGGAGAGTTCCTGACTAGAGATATCAATTCAAGTTATATCATCTTCAGATGGTATTTAAAGCCATGATATAAATTTATGTAGCCAAGGAAATGATAGAGGTAGAGAAGATAGGAAGTTCAAGTACTGAATCTTGGACTGTGCCTCAATAAGAAACCTGGCATATTATGAAAAAAAAATCATCAAAGAAAGCTCAGAAAAACAGCCACAGAGAAAGGAGAAAAGTCAACACAGCTTGCTATATTGGAAACAAATGAAAAAATACTTCAAAGCAGAGAAAGTGACAAACTGTGTCAAATGCTGATCAACCAAGAAGATCTATGGATCTAGACTAGAAAACTGGAAGACTATGAACAGGCCAAAAGATTTAGCAATTTAGAGATATTGGTGACATGACCAAGAGAAATTTTGTTAAGATGAAGGGGGACAAAAATATGATTGAAATAGATCAATGATATAATTGAGGTATCAATCTGCCATAATCACAATAAGAAACCTGGCATATTATGAAAAAGAATCATCAAAGATCACAAACTGGCTGGCTTAAGCAATAGGAATTTATTCTTTCACAATTCTAGAGACTAGAAGTCCAAGACTGAGATTCAAATAGGTTTGGTTTCTCCTGTAGCCTCACTTTTTCACTTGTCGATGACCAGCTGTTTGTTGTGTTCTCAGATGACCTTTTTCTTTGTGTGCACACTCTCGGTCTATCTTCCTCTTCTTATAAGGACTCCAGTCCTATGATGTTAAGGATACATCTTTCTGACATCATTAAGACTCAATTACTGCTTTAAGTATCTAATTTCCATTAAGGAAATAAGTTAGGACTTGAAAGTGTGAATTGGGGAAGGGGAAAAATTCAGTCCATAACAATGAGAGAGAGGAGGAACTTCATTTGATGGTGATGTGAAGAAATCTGATTCTGCTTCATGAAGAAACAAATACAAAATTGAACTAAATAGTGAAAAGCCAACATTTTGAGGCTCTGTAAATTGACCAAAGACAGACAACAAATTGAGGGTTGTTCTTAAAGAACTGTGAGTTTCAAGTGAAAAGATTTGGAGCCATTGACCCTCCTACCTGAAATTGCTCCCATTTTCATCTTACCAGCCAGGCAGTAAAAAATGTTGTTTTACACAATGGAGGTAAGATACCAGAAAAGAAATGGGCTATAATTCAAAGATTATTATAAGAGATTTAAAAAGATATTATATTATGGTAAAAGAGTAAATTTACCAAGAATATATTCGCCAAATATCAAAGCTCCTAAATACATAAACAAACTGACAGAATTGAAGAAGACAGTTCTGAAATAAAACCGAAGAACTTCAATACCCACTTTAACAATGGGTAGAAAACCAGAGAGAAGATAAAAAAAAATATGAAATAGCTAGAATAACACAATAGACCAATCAGAACTTACAGATATGTACAGATCATTAACTTACAGATATGTACAGATCATTCTACCCAAATACAGCTGAATACATATTATTCTCTAGTGGAAATGAAGGAACATTATTAGCCTAGACCACATTTTTTGGCCATGATTCATAAAAAAGTGACTAAGATTGAAATCATCCAAAACTTGTTGTCTGATTCCAATGAAGTGAAAGTAAAATTCAATAGAAGAAAATTGGGGGAAACCACAAATCTGTGTAAATTAACCACCATGCTTTCAAAAAACCAATGAATCAAAGAAGGAATCATAAGGAAAATTGGAAATTTTGAGACAAATGAAAATATACAAAAAAAAACAGGGAATAAAGCAGAACAGTGTTAAGGGAAAAATTTATAACTATAAACACAGTAAAAGAGAAGAAAGATTTCACTGGAACTTTATACCTTAAAAATTTAGGAAAATAGCAAACTAAATTCAAAGCTGAAAGAAGGAAAGAAATAATAAAGGTGAGGGAAGATATAAATGTAAGTATAGAAAAACTATATAAAACTCAAAGAAATTGAAAGTTGATTCTTTGAAAAGATAACAAATTAGGAAAATACTGACTGGACTGATAAGTTAGAGGAAGAAGATTTAAATAAATGAAATTAAACACCAGCTCTTTGCAAAGGTGTACAAAATTGATATAACATCATTTAGAATAACTAAGAAAAAAAAATAAGAAGCCACAGAAGTCAGAAATGAAGAAAGGGACATCACTAACAACCCTACAGAAACTAAAAAGATTGTAACAGAACATTGTAAACAACTTGATGACAAGTCAGACAACTTAGATGAATCAGGCAATTTCCTAGGTAGACAAACTAACAGAACTGACTCAAGAAGGAATAGAAAATCTGAATAGAATATATGTCAAGTAAATTGAATTAGTAATTTAAATTCTCCCCACATAGTAAAGCCCAGGCTTATACAACCTTACCATTTAATTTCTTCCTGTCTTCCTTGTAGATTCACTTTCCTGGCACCCTGTCAGATTCATTGCTATAAGTTCCTGTGACTGTAACCTTTGGCTTGTCCCAATGTGGATGCAAAATAATGAAAAATAATGCCCTACAGGATTTCCCTCAAGCATTTATAACAAAAATGTGATAAATACCCCCACTTTCTTACCCTTTGATGTGATGATTCTGGGGTGGCTTTCTTCTTCTTCTTTTTTTTTTTTACAATAAAGCTGTGCCTCTGGAATAGACAAAAGCAACCAGTTGATAAATGAATGAGTTTCCTTCCCTTCCCTGTCTCTCTTCCCCACTCCCCTACTGATAATGCTCCTAAGGTCACCTCCCAAAACTATGTGTCCTCAAATCCTTCTCTCCAGTTCTGCTTTCAAGACAGCCATTGCCAAGTCCTTTCTTCTATTGAATAAGCTAAGAACAGTACAGGAAAAACTCCCCCAATTTTTAATGAAATTGTTTGGCCTGAAGTCAGGGAAACAGATGGTACCTCAAATTATAACTGAATTTCCCAAGAAAGCCTGAAAAGAAAAGAAGAGATATTAATTTGTGTAGAGAGTAGAAAATTCAGCAACAGAACGAATTGGGTTGCCTTTGGCATTTGGTTTCATATCTCAACAGGAAGAGCTGATATGGTAATTGCAGAAATCCAATACAGTCCTTGTGTCCATTATAATAGTGATGCTGATTTCACCCCGTTTCCCCATATTCAACCTTAGACATCTTTTTGAAATATCAGATTGGATGCAACCATCAGCTTCCAACTCCGCATGATCTGTGTATCTCAGACAATGGGTAAAGGAGCATCACCCATGTCCTGCAAAACCAAGCTAACCTACAGATGAATGGCACCAAGGAAATGAGAAGAGGTCACTGCCTTAGAGATCAAGCTTGCTAATTTACGTCACCAGTATCTGGTCCTTTTCTCTTACTGAACATAGTGCGAGACCATATTTACCAAAGCCTTTGCTAATCATAATGCTGGTTCTCAACAAAAGAATATCACCTGCCATAAGTATTATTGTCACCTCTAGGACTAGAGAGTTAAAATGACATTTCTTCTTTGTGCATTCTCTCTTCTCTCACTCACCAACAGAAAAATTCCAGTGGAAAATTCAGAGGCCTTAGAAAATATGGAAAGACATGATAAAAGTTAGCTGGTCCCTAAAACACTACATTGATGAGCCCCAACCTTTCCTGGAAAGAGTTTAACATTCAGGGTTGAACCGGATAAATAGAATCAGTAAGAACTGTATTTTAAGACATATATTATAGAAATTGGTTTACATATGGTAGGGCTGGCTAGGCAGGTTTGAAATCCATAAGACAGGGTGACATGAAGGGCAGGGTAGACCTCCCTATCACAATGTCAGCTTTAGCCCACAAATGGGTTTTTTTCTTCTACAAGGAAGACTCAGTTCAGCTCTGAACATTATACAGTGGATAGAATCAAGCTCATCAAAACTATCTGTGAGAATATCCTTTCCTAAAAATCAACTCATTATGGACCTAAGGGAGTATTTATTCCAGCAATTGCAGTTCCGATTGGTCGGTCATTCTGTAAAACTTCCATTTTTTTATGAAAAAAATGGCATTAGTAATATCTAATTCCCAGAACTGAGCCTCCCTGTTGGCACAGGGGTTAGAGCATAGCACTATGAAGCTATCTGCAGCCACTGCAGCACAAGTTTTATCTCCAGCCAGGGTGGTGACCCACGCGGTGCAGCAGACCTCTCCTATCTCTCCCGTGGCTCTCCTGTACTTCAGTACATCTGCCTTTTCTGTTCTCCACTCTTGTCTCTACGAATCCTCTCACCTCCTGCACCTCTGCCCGGCACTCCAATTCTTGCATGCATACCTAAATAAAAAGTCTTTAAAAAGTAATATCTGGCCCTCCCTGGTGGTGCAGTGGGTTAAAGCACATCACTAAGAAGCTGAAGCCACTTCCACTTGAGTTCAATCCCCGCCTGCCCCGGAGGTGACCACAGGGCGTGGCAGACCTCTCCTGCTCCCATCAGCAGTGTACTTCTTTCTGCTCCCTGCTCTGTCTCTGGTGAAGCCTCTCACCGTCCCTGCACCTCTGGCCTGTATCCCAGTTCTGTATGCATAAATAAGTAAATCTTTTTTAAAAAGTAATATCTTATTCCCAGAACTATCTAAATCCCTAACTAGTAGACTCTAGTCTTCACAGGCATTTGAGGCCCCTTCATAGTATATAGGTAGACTTTCATCTCATTAGTCTGATTTCACAACAAATGACTCTGAAGCTCCAGTATGTCTGCATCCTCACAACCACAGTGCTGCCCAAGATCACAGCCCTCCATCTCTTACTTGGACCATGATAACATGCCCAGTCCTAACTGTTATCCCTTTAGCTTGTTCTCTGTACAGCTACAAAATGAGCTTTCTATGACCATATTGTGTTTCTTGTTAATTATTTTCATATTTCTTTTTTGTATTTATAAAGATGCAAGGCCTTTATCTTTTTGTTTGTTTGTTTTATTTTATAATGGTTTATTTTTACATCATTTTGTACATTTTTTTTTCCATCTCAATTGTAATCCCCACAGGTTTCCCATCACCAAGTCACCCATGTGCCATCACCATAATCCCATGCACTTCCCTCCCCACCCCCCCGTTTTTGATCCCATTCCCCACTCCACCCCCACAAAATGTCTCCGGTACATGGTTGTTCATTATTTTTGTTATTTTCTCGCCTGGTCCATTATACTCCTGCTGTGAGTGAAACCATCCGGTATTTTTCTTTCTCTTTCTGGCTTATCTCATTAAGCATGATCTTTTCCAGCTCCATCCAAGTTGCTGCAAAAGACATGTGTTTCTCTTTTTTGGTTGCTGAGTAATATTCCATTGTATATATGTACCACATCTTTCTAATCCAGTCATCTACTTTTGGGCATTTGGGCTGCTTCCATGTTTTTCCAATTGTAAATAAAGCAGCAATAAACATGGGGGTCCAAGTATCTTTTTCAATCAGTGTTTTTGTGTCTTTTGGGTAGATACCTAGGAGTGGGATTGCTGGGTCGTAGGGAAGCTCCATGTTTAGCAGTTTGAGGAACCTCCAAACAGTTTTCCATAGTGGTTATACTAGTTTGCATTCCCACCAGCAGTGCAGGAGAGTTCCTTTTTCTCCACATCCTCGCCAACATTTGTTGTTGCTAGTTGTTTGAAGATGTGCCATTCTCATAGGGTGAGGTGGTATCTCATTGTGGTTTTAATGTGCATCTCCCTTATTACAAGTGATGTTGAACATTTTTTCATATGCTTTTTGGCAAGGCCTTTATCTTAAACGACACTTGAGACTTGACAATTTATATAATTATCTTCATCTTCTATCACCTGTCTCCTCCCACTCTGGGGCATCGGGATTTACAAATCACTTTCCTTTTCCTAGTAAACATACCTCTATTTTATTTATATGCCTTTATTAAAAGTGAATTTCACCATTTGTTCTTATGCTCCTAATGACAAATAATATGCATTATCTCTCTTAATTTTCACAGCACTCCCTTGAGATTGCATTATCATTACCACCATCTTATGTGTGAGGAGATGGAGGCTGAGAGAAATGAAATATCTAATCCAAATTAGCCCAGCTATCAGTATCAGACTTAACATTCTAAGTCCAAAATCATATCTCTTAACCAGTACATCAAACTGCTTCCCAAATCTTCACACCTAATATGCACTGCTTGTTATTCCCAGTCTCGCTTCCTTTCCTTTAGTCTCACTTCAAATGTGCAATATAGATGGAACTTCTCCTTCCCACCACTAGGCACCTATATTTCACCCTCCCACAATCAACTGAGATTCCAGCCATGCTAGTGTGGTTTTTCATTTCCTAATTGGACTTTGGTTACTGTGATACCATTATCACAACAATTTGGAGATCATGTAAAGTTCTGATTCCTCTCTGTGGGTCTTTTGAAAGTTGATCAGTAGAACTGCTAATTACTCTGCAGATGCTGCAAAATCTCTGATATTTTGATCCCCGTGTTTTCCCACTTATCCAAAAACAATAGGTCAAATAAAAAATTGTATGGCTTATGTGTAAACTGAAGACAGACAAAGATAAATAATGAAAGACAATAGAAATATAAATGATCACTGGCAGTGTCCTGTTACATGGATTTAGAAGTCAAAAATGTTCTATCCTGGTGGGAAAAGTGTTGGGAAATTCTGTTCAACACAGATGCTCTACCAATCTTCTTTAAGAGGATTTTTAGTTTCTGCTTCTCAAATTCCTAAAGCATATATCTCAACAAGGAGATTGGAAGGTAAAAAACCAAGCAGAAGACTAGAATCCTATTGTTGAACAGGCATGAAAATATTTTTCATAGAGCAATGAGAGCTTTAGGTTATATTACTCTTCAAACACTCAACATATTAATTTCCCTCTCATCTGAATAGTATTACTCATTGAGAGAGAGAGTGGGAGAAAGAATCTCCATCCTGTTGAATGCCCATTTAACTTGCATTTGACAATGAAATGTGGGAAGAAGTGATGTTTCTCAATTCAGGCAGAAGTTTGAGCCTACCATGATTACCCATTTCTGTTTACCTCTACCACAAAACTAGCACTGTCCGGCATAAAAGCTGCTCTACACCAGGGTATCAGTGTAGAGATGCAACTGAATTAACATAAACAAATTGCAGGAGTAGGCAAGAAAGCTTTATGGAAAGTCACTGAGATTTTAATTCATCTATTATACTGAAGTATAGCCAATCTATTCTAAAAATAGATAAATTGGTTCCAAAAATAGAATTAATATAATTTCTTCTACAAACCCTAAAATATGAAAATTCAAAGCCATTTGGTAAAACTTTCACCTGCCATAATATAAGACAGGTAGTTAATCCACTGGTGACTTCATGACTTGAGGCTATCAAAAAAAAGTATACAGAATTTCAACAGCGTGCCTGCATTGCTATTTATATCATGCAACAAAATATTACAAGAAAGTGAATCACTCAGAAATAATTGATCAATGTTTATCAAGACTAAAACCTGGTAGAAAGTTCAGAAACTCAAGACCTTGTATATTTTGAGGAGCTATTCCTTCTCAAACCCACACAGGAAAACATAAACTTAATTACCCTGGGAAGGTCCCACTCAAGAATATCACACTTTAGGTTTACTCTTCCAATTTTAGGCTGGCATCTGTGTCTTCTGGTTAAGTTAGCCTGTGTGCACACACATTGTATATCTTTTGAGAGTAAGAAGAAACTATGAATTTGATGGTATAGCCATCCCATGATCTTCTTAAATTGTAAACCAAAAGAGATTTTACAAATGCAATTAGGTACATAATAAAAAAAAAAGGAGATTTTTTTTGATAATCAGGTGAATCCTTGAAACATTTGAGAGAGATGAAAAAAGAGAAGTTCTGTTGCTGTCTTTGAGCAAGTAAGATTTCACATAAGGATTTGAACACAACTTCTAAGAGTTGAAGTTAACCTCTGAATAACTGTCAGTAAGAAAATGGGAATCTCACCCCTCGGACCATATGAAATTGGATTCTTCCCAAAATCATGTAAACTTGAGAGAGGACCTCAAATTCTGGAATGGTATTTAGACATTCTGAAACTAATTTCAGTCTTATGTGGTTGAATTCTAAGCAGAGAATCCAGCCATACTATGTCTGGGCTTATAGAACTATAAGATAATTAATGCGATATTTTTGAATGTGTGTCATTCTAAGCCAATAAGATTCTTTCTTATTTCTATTATTAGTCAACAATAGAAAAATTACAGTATCAACAATAGAAAAATTACAATGCCATTTGGACTATATGTCTCAGGGAAAGAGTTCTTGGAAAACAAACTCAAGATCCTCACAATTAAATTTTCAGATGAAATCAAGTCTCAAAGAGAATTATACTTCTGAGCATATAACAATATTCTACTAACATACTGTTATAGATACCAACTAAGTTTTTTAGATAGCTTTGAGTCAAAAAACCTTTGACTCTAGACAAAAAGTATTGTGATAGTGCAAGGGTTAACGCAACCTGTGAGTTTGCAACCTTCCACATAAGAAAGCAGGTGAGAGAGATACTCAGTACCCAATGAAGACATGTTCTTCAAAGTCCTCTTCAGTTACATCTAGGAAAGGTAATGGACAAGGAAGGTTGTCCCTGAGGGTGAAGGAGATCAGTAATTAAGATTGATTCATCACAGTTAGAAATCTCATAATAGATGCCATATAAGAGGACAGAACTTTATGAGCCTGTCTATGTACTTCTATGACTTGTCTCCTATTCTTTCCCTTCCCAAATTGTAATATATATTGAAATTACCCTACTTCTATTTCACTGCATTTCAACCCCTTATTCTGAACTCTTCAGTACAACCCTGCTGGATGTCAACTATCCCACTTGAATGTCGTTACCTGAGGGCTTTCTCTGCCCATGTGGCAGTCCAGGAGTGCTGAGGAATTAACCTCCACACCCTGGGAGCAGTCTTTCAACAATGACTGATGGGACTCAAGGTAGAAGTACCCAAGGTTCCTTGTCTCTTACATGGAATAATCTTACATGGGAGTCTTCACTGACTCCCATAATTTCTCCAGTGGAATTCTGCCTCAATTGGCCATATCTTTCTTTGACTTCCTTCTGTTTCTTCTCTCACTTCCCCAATACTCTACCAATGTTTCCTTCACTTCCCACATAACATTTTTTAATATTTATTTTTTTAATCCGTGTTTTTTTTTCACAAAATAGGATTTCTCCCCATCAGGTGCAGCCACTATAATTTTCTACCACATTCCATCACACACTCCTCCTCCTCTCCTCTTTATCCCCCTCCTCCCCATCCCATTCTAGCTCAGGTTTCTGGTCTGCTTTCAAGGATCAGTCTTATAGTTTGTCTTTGTCTGATCCTTTGTTTGGTTTGTCTAGATTCCACACAAGTGAAAGCATCTGGTTTCTCTTTTCCCTTCTGACTCACTTCTCTTAGAATAACCCCTTCCAGTTCCATCCATGTTGCCACAGAGGGCATGAGTTTATCTTTCTTGATTTCTCAGTAGAATTCCATAATGTATAAGTCCCACATCTTCTTGCTTTACTCATCTGTTCTGTGACCATTTAGATCTTGTTCCTTCTCTCTCTATTCTCCTTCGGGGACTTTTATGTTTCTTATATTTCCTATCCTCATGGCATTAGATAATTCTCAGTGTTTCTCATTCATTTCCTTTATTTCTCTATTTATTCTTACCTCTTTTTCATTTTTGAGATCACTGATTCATTCTTCTATTTGATATACTCTACTTTCATGACATCATACTGTATTTTTTGCTTCCTTCAGCAATTTTGTTATTTTATTCTTTATAGTTTCAATTTTCTATTGAATCAATCAACAAACCTGTTTGTTGATTGTGTTTCTCATAATATTCATTTCCTTTTCTTAGTTTCCTTTGCATTGTTCCCATCTATATTTCTCTTAGTCATGGCCATCCTGAATTCTGTCTGATAGGTGAAGAAGCTCTTCTATGTCATTGTGGTTTGTTTCTGGATTTTCATTTTCTCTCCCCTGTATATTATTCTCCTGAATGATCTTGCTTGGTTATTTGTATTTTTGTCTTCCCATTGTTTTCTTTGGGTTTTCCCTGGTGTATTTGGTACTTTTGCTGTGTGTGAGTTCCACCTTCCCACAGTTATTGGCATTTACTTGATGGTGGGCACAGTGACTGAAATCTTTTAGGGTCTGAGATAGTGACATAGGCTCCCCTAAACCACTTCCAGGCCTTGTCGTGGTGACAGGGAGTGATAGATCTAGAGGCTGAGTTTCTGAGAAATAAACCCGCACAAGAGCAATGGAGCAGGGCCTGTTTCCAGTGGCCAAAAGTGTGGAGGGTTGCTGAAGAGCTCTGATAGAGTGCAAGGCTCTACTCAGCCTAGACATCTTCTCCCAGAGCACCAGTGGCTGAGCACGGAGCTGGCTATACTTCCCAGCTGGGTGCAGTAAAGTTCCCTAAAGGCCGCACTGGAAATCTACTCCCAAGATGTGGGTGCCTGGCCCTAGAGACAGGAGTGATTTCCAAGGTGTTGTTACAGACCCCTAATATAGAGTAAGGCTTTCTATGGCCCAAGCTGGGGTGCAGTTATGCTCTCAGGTGGTGGTGACTGAGAACTCAAATCATTTGAACTTAAATCCACATCATGATGCTGATCTAGGGAAAGTTCCATATCTGGCTGAAATCCTACAGAAATGACCATCCTGCAGGAATCCTGGACTTTTGAGCAGTGATTGGGGAGAGTGTTGAAACTGTCTCCCTTAGGAAAGAGTTAAGTATTTTTCAGATATTATAAAAGAACTATGAGTTTACTTTCTCTCTCTGCATTTCCCATCCTTACAGAGTAAAATATGTCTCTATTCTATTGAACTTGTCACTGCTTTGGTCCATAACAGAAGGAAGTACCAGAAGGGAAATCTTTAAGAATCAACATTTAATAAACTATATCTCTTCTTTCTGCCATATATCTGACAATGTTCCATACACAGGATTACCATTTTCTGAATCTCAGAGTGAAGACTCTAAGAACCTGGCTGACTCAGGATAGATGATAGTAGTAAACCTTTGTTCTTAAAAGACACAGAGATCTCTCTGGTGATTGCACAGAGGTGGTTTGGTGATGGGAAACCCAAGGAGATTGCAACTGAGATTGAAAAATGCACAAAAATATGTAAAAATAAACTATTATAAAAATTAAAAAAAAAAGACAGAGATTTTATTATTGCTGATGCCATTACACAATCTAACCTGTCGTGAATGACACTGAGTTCCCAAACAAGGGTTTTGTGGAAACAAATAAGACACAACTACTTAATGAAAGAGCAGTTTGAAGCTATGTAAACTGACAATAAGATAACTTCAAAAAGGAGACTTCAGCTCCTGTGATTTGGAAATAAATACAATCCACATTGCATGGTTATTTAAAGGAGCAGCAATCATAAGAAGAAGGCAAAACAAAATTATGCAAAGGCCATCACTCAAGAAATTCAAGAGGTTTTTTCTATCCTACAGATGGAGTCGTAAATAGCTAGAATATATTATCATGGGCAATCAGAAAGCTGTTGTCAGTAATTTAAAAAAGAACTTTGGCAAGTGAAGTATTGAAAGAAGACAAACTACAATACAAAACTCCCATTAATCTCTTGTATGTTTTCTGGGACTCCAGGATTAGAGGCTTATATTAGAAATGAGTCCTGACTAACTTTGGCAAAAATAATTTTCACAAAATATTTATGCTATAGATATTGGACACTTGAAGATGAATGGGCATAAATCTCCAAGTTACTACATATTATTGACCCAGCAAAGACACCAGTGCATAACTCCAACTATTGTGGACATACCCTACATCCTGTAGCACCAAATTTAAGAATAATGACAGCAGAACAGCTGCTTGAATGTCTCTGGCATCATTGAAATAAATATTGAGTGAAAAAGAATATCAGACAATCATACAAAAGATTGACATGCTCCTGACATTTTTGTTTTTCTAGTTTGTCATTTAAAAGTTAGGGAGGTCAGCTTGAAGGACAACTTCAATATCAAGTAGAACCTAGGAAAAAGAAGAATCTGGGCCTCCCTGGTGACCAAGGGGCTAAGTCTCAGTGCTTTCACCACTATGGCCTGAGTTTGATACCAGGCCAGGCAGCTAACCCACAGAAGACCTCTCCTGTCTCACCTGCTGGTCCACTTGGCAGAGTATTTCAGTAGATCCCCACTCTGTCTCTGGTGAATCTTCTCACCTATCACACTTCTTGCCTATACCCCAGTTCTTCTACAAAACAAAAATTACTAAAAGAAACAGAAGATCTGATATTTTTATATTTTTATAGTGAGAGGTAGATTCTGCAAAGATGCAGAAGTCTTCAAACAGAGGGAGTGAAACAAATATTGGGCGAAAACGAGTATCAGACATCCACACTAACAGGGCCTGCCATACAGAAAAGCAATGAGATATTGTGAAAGGACACAATTGTGTATTCTGTACCTGCTCTTCTCCACACTGGGCATTAGCTTTTCATCCATTAAATGGGGGATCACTAACTCTACAATATTCAT
>NW_004567109.1:61320149-61321243 GCF_000260355.1 Condylura cristata
ATATATATATATATATATATATATAAAACTTCGCCACATATCACTCATTCAGTTTCCCTAAACTATTTCCCTACTTTTTCCTATCTGCCTATATAGCAATTATAGTTATGACATAGAAAGAAACCAGCCCTGTTTGAGTCAGGAAGCCTCAGTTTTGAGTTTCATGTCTGTTACTTTCAATTGTGTGACTTGGGGTAGTAATAGCTTTTCAGATCTTCTTTTGTTTCTCACCTTCTAGGAAGACTACCCTTTGAAACTAGATACTACATGCAAAGAAAG
Organism: Condylura cristata; assembly: GCF_000260355.1. Classification (NCBI taxonomy): domain Eukaryota; kingdom Metazoa; phylum Chordata; class Mammalia; order Eulipotyphla; family Talpidae; genus Condylura; species Condylura cristata. The sequence continues at coordinate 61,320,429 of NW_004567109.1, forward strand.
AATACAAACTCTTTATTATTGAAGACTTTTTTGTCCCTCCGACCTCACCTCCTGCCATACCTGCCTTCTCACAACTGATGCTTTAGCAACACTGAGTATGTTGCCTCTTACCTTTACATTTACTATTTTTGCCTTCTGAATACTCTTTTTCTTTCTTTCTTCAACCTTTTTCAAGTGGCATGTCCTCCACAAAGTTTTCCATGATCCCTCTATGCTTAGTTTGCACTTTCAAGGTTTCTCTGACTCTTCGTGTCATACATCATTTATCTCATAGTTCTGCAAGTTATCTTTCTATGTTCCATCAGTCTAAGCAGCTTTGAAGGGAGGATCTTATCACAAGATCAAGGAGATAATTAACTACTATAAATTAATTATAACCTGTGGACAGTCACTTCACAGATGTAATCTCTTCTAATTTTTACAAAGTAGTTGAAATAATTCCTTATTTCCATTTTGTAGGTGAAGAAATTGAAAATCAAATGTAACTTGTCTAGGATCATTGTTAGTAAATGGTTAAGTTACAGAACAATATATAGAATATTTATAGTAAATTTTTTAAACATGCAAGCATATTGTATACTTTAGAAATACACTTTATGTGACAGAAGTAAAAAGATACACAAGAGAAGGAAGTTGGGACACACTATGAGGTATGAGGTATATTTATCCAGCAGCCTTTATTTTTATGTATAATATTTTGTTTCTTAAAACTAAATAGTATGCCACCCTCCCTGGTGGCGCAGCGGGTTAAGCACAGCACTAAGAAACTAAAGCCACTTCCACATGAGTTCGATTCCCACCTGCCCCAGAGGTGA
>NW_004567109.1:61321460-61347676 GCF_000260355.1 Condylura cristata
TATATGTTTGTTAACTATCTCTAATAAATTCTTTTTTAAAAAAAATAGGGAGCTGGGATTTTCTGCTGGAAAGATTTTATCCCCCTCCTATGTATGAGATCCTAGACAAGTTACATTTGATTTTCTATTTCCTCATTTGTAAAATAGAAATAAGGAATTATTTCAACTGGTTTGTAAAAATTAAAAGAGATTACATCTGTGATATGAATGTCTAGTGAAGAATCTAGCCCAAATCAAATGTTCAGAAAATGCGTATTTTATAAGTGAGCAATATTAAGAGCCATATGAAATGTTTTAAATGCTTCTAGGGAAGCTTCCTTTTAGGGAAGCACCTTGATGCCTTTAAAGTAAAAAAAACATCATAATATGTCTCATCGCTAATATACCTAAGCAATAAAAGTGAAACAAATGTCAAAATCCTAAAACGTTTTCTTCTACTCCAAAGATCATACTAAATAATCCACTTCCACATGAAGTTAAAACATTAGTATTTTAGCAGCCAGATCTCAAGGTAAGGAAGGGGGAATTCAAAGAAGAGGCAAAGCCTCCCTAGAGTTCCTCCCTGCTGCCAATCACATCCCATATGCCCTTGACCCAAACTTCTTCAGAAATTTGCATGGTGGCAAGCAATCAGCATTTACCTTGTCTATGTGCAGGGACTGAGATACATCAGAAACATCTTCCATCTAGTTATCCATCATGTGGGTGTCGAAACTCAGCACCAACGACAGTTCCCTGACATCGGGCTCCTGGGATCAAACCTGCTGGAACCTGGCTCTCAAGCCTTTTGAGGAATGTTTGGCTTTGAAAGCAAATGGAGGCAGCTGGAACTAACTCCTGCAGTTTTCAGCTGACTTAAGCAATAGAATCTTAGTGAAACAAGAAGTGAGTAGCAGCATGCCATTTCTCAATCTTTTTCTGGGAAAAATATTGTGGAAACCTGAATTTCAATTACATTGGACACTTTATTTTAGCCTTTCTTTCAAACGAGCGTGTATACTTCCCTAGTAGACAATCAACTACTAGAGAAGAGTGACTTTTAAAAGTAAACATATAGGGGGTCTTCTTGGTGGTGCAATGGGTTAAAGCACCACATTATGAAGCTCTCCGAAGACACTGCAGCACAAGTTCGATCCCCTGCCAGGGAGCTGACCCACATGGCGTGGCAGACCTCTCCTGGTCAGCCCACTGCTCCCCTCAGCAGGGTGTTTCAGTAGATCTGCTCTGTTCCCCACTCTGTCTCTGGCAAATCCTCTCGCCCACCACATCTCTGGTCTGTACGCCAGCTCTATAAACATAAATAAATAAATTTTTTTTAAAAAAAAGGGAGGGGGACATACAGTAGTTTGAGGAACCTCCACACAGCTCTCCATAACGACTGGGCCAGCAGTGTAGGGGAATTCCTTTTTCTCCTCATCCTCGCCAATATTTGTTATTGCTAGTTTTTGTTTTGTTTTAATTTGTGCCATTCTCACTGATGTAAGGTGATATCTCATTGTGGTTTTGATTTGCATTTCCCTGATTACAAGTGATACTGAACCTTTTTTCATGTTTGTGGGCCGTCTGCATTTATTCTTTGGAAAAGTGCTTCTTTAGCTCTTCTGCCCATTTGTTGACTGGGTTGTTTACTTTGTTTTTGTTGAGCTTCACTAGCTCTCTTTAGATCTTTGTGATCAATCCTTTGTCATTAGTACTATGTGCAAAAATTTTCTCCCAATCAGTAGTGTGTCTCTTTGTTTTGGCTAATGTCTCTTTTGTTGTACAGAAGCTGTTTATCTTTTCCTTCATTTTCTTTGCTTTAGGTGATTTATCTTTAAAGATGTTACTGATATGTATGTCATGTAGTGTTTTATCTATATTTTCTTCTATATAGTTTATGGCATCAGGTCTTATGTCTAGTTCTTAATCCATTTTCAGTTGGTGTTTGTGCATGGTTTCACTTATAGAAAGATTATAGAGGAACCAAACAAGAAATCAGAAGGGGGGAAAAAGTAACTATCATAAGTAAAAATTAAAATCATCAGGCAGCTACATATTAGAGACATTCTGTAGGGAGGAGGAAGGAGTAGGACCAGAACAGCAGTGGGAAGAACACAAGGGACTACAGTGATGCTGCACGGGTAATTTGGTGGTGGGAATTTCATGGGGAAAACATACATTGTTCATAAATGAAGGATGATATAATGACTATATTTTAAAAATAAACATCTAAAAGTAAAAATACATATTTTTCAAGTGAAATGAAAGAAATAGTACTGAGACAAAGCTATCAAAGAAACCACATAAGATTAGGTGGTCAAAAACAGCCATCAAGGAGCCAATATTGAACCTAGATTAAAAGGCACTGGTGGTATAAAGAACAAGGCAGCACACCAACTGAGAATAAAGTGTGTGCAGAGGCCTAGGGAAATTGTTCTGTGGGGGTAAAGCAGTAAATGGAAGTGAAAATGCAGTGCTGAAGCCAGAATGAGACTGCTCTTGTTGAGGAGTAGAAAGAAAATGAGGTGTCCTCTGGGCTTTAAGCAGGATACAAAGGTCATGTCACATGATGGGGTCACACAGGATGATGAGGCCAGAACAACCAGAGTCTTCAAAGTCATGAGTTTGCAACAAAAATAAAGTGAACATCCATCAAAAAATGGGCAGGAGCACTAAAAAGACACTTCTTCTAAGAGGAAATGCAGATGGCCAACAGGCATTTGAAAAATGTTCAACATCACTCGTAATAAGGGAGATGCACATTAAAACCACAATGAGATACCACCTCACCCCAGTGAGAATGGCACATTCTTCAAACAACTAGCCACAACAAATGTTGGCGAGGATGTGGAGAAAAGGAACTCTCCTGCACTGCTGGTGGGAATGCAAACTAGTACAACCACTATGGAAAACTGTTTGGAGGTTCCTCAAACTGCTAAACATGGAGTTTCCTATTACCTGACAATCCCACTCCTAGGTATCTACCCAAAGGACACAAAAACATCAATTCAAAAAGACACCTGAACCCCCATGTTTATTGCTGCTCTATTTATAATAGGAAAGACATGGAATCAACCCAACTGTCCAAAAGTAGATGACTGGATTTAAAAAATGTGGTACATATACACAGTGGACTATTTCTCAGCAATCAAAAAAGATAAATCCATGCTTTTTACAGCAACATGGATGGAGCTGGAAGGGATCATGCTTAGTGAACTAAGCCAGAAAGAAAAAGAAAAAATACCAGATGGTTTCACTCATAACAGGAGCATGGGGTCCTGGGGCTGGGGGAGAAGCAATTTTAATAAAGGAAAAATGAAAAACAACAAACAACTACATACCAAAGACATTTTATGGGGTGCAGTGGGGAATAAGATAAAAAATGGGGTTGGAAAGGTGCATGGACTATGGTGATGGCACACGGGTGAATTGTTGTTCACAGGAAAGTCCATGGGAATTACAACCGAGATGGAAAAATGCATAAAATGAAGAATGATGTAAAAATACATCATACATAGAAAAATAAAGTCATGCGTTTGATGAGAAGTGGTTGAAATGACTTGGACAGGGAAATGACTTGATCAGGTTTATGCTTTTTAAAAAACTACTTTTTGCTGTTCTTTAGAGAATGAACTGAAATGATTTAAGAAAAGGGAAGTAAATAGGTAAATCAGTCATCTGGGTGAGAAATGAGGCTAGCCTGAACAGGGAGGAAGATGGAGAAGGAGAAAAAATGTATGCAGTCAGGAAACATTTTAAAGGTTAAATAGATCTTGTTAGTATGTTAGATGAAAGGTGTGAAAAAGGAAGATACATTTGAGGTTCCTCATTGAGCAGCTGAGTGAGTGGAGATGTCTTTCCTGACTTAGAGAAAATTGATGCAGAGAGAAAAAACCAAAGAGGTCTATTTGAGGTCAAGTGGAACTCTGAGTTCCATTTGAGCATGTTAAGTTTGAGAGAGTTGAGAATTATCCACGAAACAGTATTAAATAGCTAGCTAGTTATATGAACCTGGAGCTCAGTTGTCTTGGACATACATATGTAGATTGCATTTAGAGCAGTGGGTGGAATCTTCTCCCCTAACAACATTTGCCAATATCTGGATACATTTTGGGAGGAATGCTACTAGTATCTAGTTGTTAGAGGTCAGGGATATTGTTGAATACCCTGAGAAGCACAGATGCTCACACAGCAAAGAATTACCCCACCCAAAATGACAATAGCACTCAAGTAGAGAAGTTCTCAGTTAGAGGCTATAGATAGCTACTACCAGCTAAGGAGGAAGTAAGAATAGACAGTTCACGCTACTTGAATCCCCTGTAAACTGCTTCTGTCCTTTGTTTCTCTTGAGATCTTTGCATCTGAAAACAATATAGACGCCTGGACATGAGACTGGGAAATGAGATGATGTTTGTAGCGTGTCAGGACATTGTTGAGAGCTGGTAGATGCTCTGTAGATGGTAAGTGCTCCCATATGTGGTCTAGTTTGACATTTGTGTTTCCTTTGTTCCTCTCCCCAAACCCTGAATAAAAACAAAAACCTGTTACTCTAGCATCCCATCTCTGAGCACCCCAGATCCTTAGAGAACCTGGGGTTCTCTAAGTTAGGAAAGACATCTCCACTCACTCAGCTGCTCAATGAGAAATCTCAATTTCTCATCTCAATGAAAAGCTCAAAAAAGCTAGAGCTTTTTTATTTTTATTTTTATTTCTAATGGAAAAGGTGCAGACCACAATCTGAACCCCTGATAGGGTTTTCTTTTTAATTTCTCATCAGTATCCCTTATGCCCTTTTAACCTTTTCTTCCTCCCCTTTTGATTTTACCTCAGAAACCTCATTTCATATACTACTAGATTTATAAGCTCTGTGCTTTTTTGACTAGCCTTCTGTGTCAAGTTAGTTGTCTTTGCCATTCTGACTTGTTTTACTACACAATTCCCTCAAACTCTTTCATTTTATTGTAAATAGCAACATTTCATTTTGACCACACAATATTTTCTTGATCCAGACTTCTATCAGTTGGCACTTAAGTTACTTCCATGCCTTAGGTGCTATAGATAAGGATGCAATAAACACTGGAATGCATATAAATGTTGAGTCTATGATTAGACCTTCTTTGGGGAAATGTCCAAGACTGGGATTACTGGTTTACAAGGCATTTCCATTTTTAAAGGTAAATCCAGGCAGCTTTCCAAAATATCTGTACCAGTTCACTTTCCCACCAACAGTATAATAAATAAGACTGTGCTTACTTGAAATCCTCTGCAGTACTTTAGGGGGAAGGGAACCTTTTCAATATGTCCATTCTCACAGATATGCAATGACATCTCATTTTGGTTTGAAACATTATGAAAGTGATGATGAATTGTTTTCCATGTATCTATTGACCCTGTGGATATTCTTAATTGTTTATTCAGGTCTGCTGCCAAATGGGTTGCTTTTTATTGCTAACTTGAATAGGTTGTACATGTGTCTTAGATATTAACTTCTTGTAGTTTGTGTAATTTCTCCATTCAGTAGGATGTCTTTTTCAACTAGTTATATTTCCTCTCTGTATAAAAGCCATTTAATTTGAGGTAATCCCGGTGGTTTGTTTTGCTTTTATTTCCCTTTAGGGGTCCAGTCTCCAGAAACATTTTTATCATAGATTGGGCACATTTCAGGATGAAAACATCTGATTACTTATAAGCCTGCCCACTCCTGTGGGAAATGAAGCAGATTCTGCTCCCATCTAGTTATTAAAATCAAGTAATTTTCCCAGATACCAAGTCAGACCTTAACATTCATTACTCCTTTAAACCTCGCATCAGCCCAGGAAAGCATGGACTAATTGTCCTCAATGATCATCACAATCTCCGGAGCTCAATTTAAATAAAGACACAAAATATGTCCTCCCCGTGAAGCCAAATAAGCATGCAATCTTTGCTCCATGCTGCTTTTAAATTTTTATTTGGTACCAGTACTGGGGACCCAAACCAAGAAACTAGCACCCACCTCCCTGCAGCCAACTTCTACTGCTGTGTTCTAGAGTTTCAGGGGGTGAGGGAAGGTCAGCCCTGAGTTCTGATTGCTTGAGCATCAGCGAGCCCTGCCTCAACAGCCTCCTTGGAAATTCAGACCTATGGGCCCACAGATCCGGCTGGACTGTGCATTTTCCCAAGAATGGATGGGTAACTTGGGGTGTTTTACTTGGGATATCCTTTCTTCTCTTCTCCCCCCATGTACACTAATTCTATTTAAGTTACTTCATGCTGAGGTTATGCTTTGCCTTTGTACACATGATGGCCAGAGCCCTTTTGAGCATGCAAGTTTGGGGTCCTTCAGTCACTCAATACAAGTCCCACAAACTCCTCAGACCCCTTCTGCTGGAACAACTTCAGCCAAGTTATGGCCTCTGATCCAAGCAGACAGTTAACAGCCACACTCAGAGCTGAGCACATGGCTGTTGGTCCCAGATGGCTGTTGGTCCCGGATGCTACAGAAACCTCTTCCCAAAGGGCAGCTGGAGAGAGGAGAGCATTCTCCATGGTCCTGGGTACATAATAAGAAATGCTAAGGACACACAGATTTGTCATTTGGGCTTCTGGGGAGACATCCAAATGGGCTCCTCATAGAACCTCAGAAAGGAAAGTTTGGTGACAACAATTGACCTTTATCCTCTACTTTTCTAAATCTCAGTTTCCTCTTTAAATATGGAAATATTTAAGTGTGGAAATAATCATCCTTTGCTTGCAGGCCAATTATGAGTCTTCAAAAGCTAACACATTAAAAAAGAAAATTGTAATGTCCAGCACACACACACAAAAAGATTGGCAAAAAAAAAAAATCGGCCATTCTATTTTATTTTATTAAACAATATGTGTTCGTTGAAGAAAAATCAGATAGAAAGGGTAAAGAAAAGAAATATCTGGGCCTCCCTGCTGACACAAAGGGTTAAGTCACAGCACTATGAAGTTTTCTACAACATTTGCAGCACAATTTCCATCCTGGCCAGGGTGTTAACCCACATGGTGCAGCAGACCTCTCCTGTCTCACCTGCTGCTCCTCTCAGCAGTGTGTTTCATTTGGTCTGCCTGTTCTGTTCCCCACTCTCTCTCTGGTGAATTCTCTCCCCACCCTGCACCTCTCGCCTGTCCCCCAGTTCTGTGTGCAGAAATAAATATTTTTATTAAAAATAGCCAACTGGGCCCTCCCTGGTAGCACAATGAGTTACGATGCAGCACTGCAAGCTAGCCACAGCCACTTCAGTGTGAGTTCGATCCCCAGCCCTGGAGGTGACCCACATGGCATGGTAGACCTCTCCTGACATGCCCACTGCTCCCCTCAACAGTGTACTTCATCTATCTGCCTGTTCTGCTCCCCACTCTGTCTCTGGTAAAGCCTCTCACCACCCCAGTACCTCTGGCCTGTGCCCCAGTTCTGTTAAATAAATAAAACTTAAAAAGAAATAGCCAACCAAAATTCTACCATCCTAGATAATCACCATTAGCTTTTCCAAAATGACCTTTGCAAATTTCTTCCATGTGTGACTAGACACATTCCTGTTTGTATATCTATATTCTCAACAATTAGATCAGGTCTTTAATAGGGGCTGTTGCCATTGAAAAAAGAAGAAGAAAGAAATTTTGCTTTTCCCAAAGGGCCTAGACACATGTGTTTGAACTTAACTTTGCTCTCTGCCCATCTATAAGTTGAATTTGCTAAAAATAGGGCAGTATCTCCAAAGACAAAATTTTCTGCATGTAAACTGACCTACATGTCATGATTCTTGCTGCCCAAAGTATAGTTAGAAGGAATCTTACAAGTTAGCTTGAACTAATGCATGCAGTTCCTTTGAAAGCAGGTAACTTGCAGTGCAGGCTCACATGAGTTTGATGAGCTAGTTACAGAGACAGCTTCATAAATGGGGAACACAGTGGTCCCTGCCCCACTTAATGAAGGGCACAGCTGTGTGGCCAGCTGGTGCTCTAGAACACTGAAGGCAGGTGGGCTTGGAAGAAGAAAGCTAACTCTGGTTCCTCATCTCAACTTTCACCTTGGAATTGTTGGGAAGAAGACATGGAAGGAGACAGGTGGAGGAGAGACATGTAGAGACACTTGAAAAAGCACAGGGGTGAGAGACAGGGGAGGCTGGCAATGGCACCCCTTGTCTTAATGTAGTAGCTCCTTTTGCCTCAGCTTTCTGGGACTTTCTTCTAAACCCCATTCTTATGGTTCCCTGCCAGAAGATGCCTTAGTCCTATGACAAGCTTCTGGGCTTTAGAGACCCCACTTCCAGCCAACCCTGTTTGACTGCATATGTGCCCATGAAAGGATAGTTGTTTTTTTTTTTTTTAAGATTTATTTATTCATACAGAACTGGGGTACAGGCCAGAGATGTGGAGGGTGAGAGGATTCACCAGGGACAGAGTGGGGAGCAGAACAGGCAGATCGACGAAGTACACTGCTGAGGGGAGCAGCGGGCGGGTCAGGAGAGGTCTGCCTCGCCATGTGGTCACCTCCGGGGCAGGTGGGGATCGAACTCATGCAGAAGTAGCTTAAGCTTCTTAGTGCAGTGCTTTAACCCGCTGCGCCACCAGGGAGGGCCCAAAAGGATAGTTACTTTAATTGGGTAATCCTTTCTTTCTCTTTCTATGCACACTAATTCTATTAAAGTTTTTTATGCTAAGAGTCTGTTTTGCCTTTGTGCACACAGGTGGTCAGACCCCTTTAGAATATGCAAGCTTGGAAATCCCTGGATGCCTCTCAGTCACTCAATGACAAGGCCAATGACAGGATTAGGAGGCTTGGTCCTCAGACGCCAGGAATCACTGGCCCTCAGGGAGGCTCACCTTTGCTCACACTTAGCATGTAGGAGGCCCCTTCCTTTCTTCATGCTTTGTGTGGCATTCTCTGATTTCATCCATGCATCTGTAGGAGGTTGGCTCTAGTACTGTCCATCTATTGCAGATGGAAAACCGAGATACAGAGTAAAGGGAACCCCAAGGTCAAATTCCTCTTGAGTGACCCTTGAGAATCTGGGCAACTCATTTAGCCATCTGCACCTCCGTCTGCTTGGTAGAAATGTGAAGTGGTAACTCCAGCCTGGTGGAGAGACACAATGTAAACATTGTGCTTGGCATAGAAAGGGAGCTCAATATATATTCCTTTATTCCCGTTTTCTTCTTCAAAAAGTCCTTGGCAAAATGTTCACTGTTGCCCACCCTATCCTCCAGGACCAGAAATGCAAAGTAATTGGTTTAATCACATGTGTTTCTGTCTCTTCCAGGGTCATGAGCAGGCCCATGGTGGCCAGACTGGGATCATGCCGAGAACTACCAAGTGCACCAGCCAGAGTTCCCATGGCCTTGATCAATTTCCACCTCTCCATGGAAGCTGTCTGGGATTGGGGAGGCAGAAAATTCACAGAATTCTATCAGAGAATAAAAGCACCTGATAATCTGTCTAAATCAAACCAGCTCATTTTACAAATAGGAAACCTGAAGCCAAAAGAGGAACTTCTTGACACCCTTCCCAAATCTCCACATAGTCACCAACTTGTAAACTGTCCTTGGGTTTTCATGGTAGCACCATTAAATAGGCATGGTTGACTCAATCACTGGTCATAGTGTTTGAACTCAAGCCCAGGGAGGATGAGAAGGGGCTGGGAAGAAGACAGACACCCACCTCAGACTACTGGGGCTGATAAACTGTACCCAAAGAGCACAGTAGAGAGGAGTAGCTTAGACTCCTACTGGGATCTATAAACCAGTACCCTAAGAGCACCTGCTCAGTGAACCCCAAGAAGGGACACAGTGAGCTGCCAGGAATCCCCCACCATTCAGCCCATTCTTCCATGGCTCTGTCCTCTGGGCCTCTCTGAGTATATATCACTGAGTAAAACTTTGTTTTGCCAGGACATGACTTTGACTTCTTTCCTGGATATAGTCAAGAATGAAGATCCCTGACAAACCCGGTAACATAATGACCTTTGATAAGAACAATAACTAGGAGTACTGTGGACTCAGGATTGACCTGCATTGTCTAATTTAACCCCCACAAGGTAGAAATTGCTATTTCCCATTTTATAGTTGAGAGAAGCAAGGCTCTCCCAAGGCCTGGCTGAACCTCAGAAGGAAGTCTGACTGGCTTCCAGTCTATGCTCTGACCTCTTCTGCAAGACACAAGATTATCTCAGTCATCTGCTCCATGCTCACACAGGGTCATGTCAGGGAAGTGCTCCCTGTGGTGAGTGAGCCATGCAGCTACCATCAGGGCTGGCCACCTCTCTTCATCAGCAGCCCAAACTTAGGTGCCTGCCAGCAGCAGAAATATCGCTGCAGCCACTTGGCTCCTAACACATCCACCAAACCTAGCCTGCCAGACGAGAGTGGGTGTTGGCAAGTGAGCCACAAACTACATCTCTGCTGCAAATCCAGCAATGTCACACCAGGCACTTTGCTTTTCATCTTCATTTTGCAAGTTCAACAGAAGAAATTTTGGCAATGAATTCTTTCCACCTGCATAGGTCCCGGAGAGATAGGGAAAGTTGGACTATGGGATCAGTTTGGTATAGCTTCCTGACAGAGCTCCAAGCTGTGCCCAGTCAACTGGTAACTTGGGCCACAATCTCTAGAGTTTGGCTGAGCCCCAAAGCTCACATCTAGGCTTAATGCCTACTGTCTGGAATGACCCAGGCCTCTTTGTCACCCAGCTGGGGACTCAATGTCTAGTTCCACTATTCCACAGGAGCAGGAATGTGATCAGACCATGCTCTATGATCAGATCAGCCTCCTTGAAATCCCAGATCAATTTTTTTTTAAGATTTGCTTATTTATGCATACAGAACTGGGATACAGGCCAGAGGTACAAGGAGGGTGAGAGGATTCATCAGACTCAAAGGGGGGCGCAGAACAGGCAGATCAATGAACTACATTGCTGAGGGGAGGATGAGTCAGGAGAGGTCTGCCAGCCATGTGTTTCACCTCCAGAGCAGGGATCAAACTCGCACTGAAGGGGTTGTGGCCAGCTTGCTGTGTTGCGCCTTCATCCGCTGCACCACCAGGGAGGGACCTGCTCCTGTTCAATTTTAATAGCTTCAACTCTCCTCATGTAAATTTCCACATCTGAGAAATTATCACACCTAACAAACATGTGAGGGACTGGGTGAGATGTCTGGCACATCTGCCACATAGCTGCCAAATGTGGGCTCACTACCTAATGGCCAAGCACCATGCCACCAGCTTTTGAGAAAAGAACCAATTTAATGCAAGGTCACCAGCACTGGACTGCAGGCAGAGCTCTCAAAGAGATCTCTGAGGATGGGACTTGGGGTAGTATTTATGGGAGTGAAGGACAAGTACAGTAAATGCAAGCTGGGAGAACAGAAAGTCTGAGGCATTCTGCTAAATCATAGTGAAAATAAAATTCAGACCCAGAACTGTAACCGACTAATCACACCGTACTCCCGAGTGTTATCCAATAACCATAAGTTACCTTCGGCCATTTTTGGCCCAGATAATGGGAGAGCATCTTAAAGACAACAAATACTCCTCTAGGTTTGCACTTTGAAACACAACTTGTCAACTTATGAAAGATTGGCCTTTTTTTCCCTCTCCTTGTTTAAAATGAATAGGGGTATTACTTTCCTGCTCTTACAAGCCCACCTTTCTGATCGTTCAAGGTAGCAAAGGGCCATCATGACCACCAAGGTTTCAACACAACCTAGTTACATTATAATGCGTAATCAGGTCCATTTATATACAAATTTTCTTATAAATGGACAGCATCAATTTAGAATATCAATAAATCCAATAGAGTATTACAAATGCATTGTCTCTTCTTTGTGGTTTTCTTGCACCTCTTTTCTCTTGTTTAGTAAGAATACAATATTTAATTCATATAACATATAAGATATCTGTTAATTTTGTTATCAGTAAGTCTTCTGGTCTACAGCAGGCTATTATTAAAGTTTGAGGGTATAAGCAGTTGTACCCAGATTTTCACAGCACAGGAATCCATGCCCTCTGCATTAATCAAAGTTCAACTGTTCAAAGTTCAAAGTTAATGTTCTCATTACAAGGAGACATTTTTTTCATCATTCTTTTCTTTTGTTATATCTACATGGGAAGATGGATAGTAAGCTTATTATGGGAATCATCTCACAATTTCTGTAAGCCAAAAAAAAAGCATTCTGTATGGCTTACATTTATACAGTGGGGCCTCTGGTAACCTAGGAGTTGAGTCTCAGCACCATCACCGCTGCAGCCTAAGTTTGATCCCTGCCAGGAAGCTGGCCATATGAGGAGCAGCAGACCTCTACTGTCCTCTCCTGAACAGTGTATTTCAGAAGATACACCTGTTCTGTTTCCCACTTTGTCTCCAGTGAATCCTTTCATTGCCTGTATTTCTGGCCTGTCCTCCAGTTCTTCTATGCAAAAGAAGTAAAAAGTAAGCTTAGGTAATGATGTATGTCAATTAATTCTCAATAAAACTGGAGGAAAAAAGATTTATTAACCAAAATAAATAATTTTTTCTAATCTGCTATTAAATGGCCTGCTAAGAGGTCACACCTTCTACCTGGGGATCTCATGGATAGAAAACGAGCCCAGGAGATCCTTAGGGGACCTCGAGTTGGCACATCACCCACAGACATGCGAGAGTCAGGTATTTGCCCCCAGGGGCAGCATCTCTGGTGGTGAAGTCTGGGATCTGGAGGATGTGTCCGTCCTGACCACATGGATATGGCTGCTGGATCTCTCTGGGCCTCCACTTCTCCATGAAGGTGCTACCTTTAGATTTGTTCCGAATATTGCCAACATTTGTAAATGCTCAATAAACGTTACCTATTGCTGCTTTTCCCAGGTTCCGACATCAAACAATTCTCACTTCTTTCCATCACTTCTTTTCCTACCACCAGCCACCCCTGCACGCTTGTATCTTCCTGCTGGCTTCACTCCTGTCCACACAGAGTCACCACAAGGTGCATTCCAGGTGTCATGGACTCCTCTTATCTTTTCCTTCTTTTGGGTATTATTGCAATGAACCTCTCAGTGCTTACAGTTTTCCTTTCTATAAAGTTAATTCTTTGGAGAGTAAAATGATAAGATCAAAGAAAGCCGCATTTTTTGACTGTTCTGACACGTTGGTGCCACTTCTGAAAATGTGCCGCATCCACTCAGCCCAGCTCTCAGGTCATGGTGTGCCAGGGTGTCCAATCCAGACCAGCCGTGGGAGGTATGTAATTCCTAAGTGTAGGAATTACATTTCAATGTAATTAAATGTGTTTGCAATTGCATATAAATGCAATTAAATGCCTGTAGCTTATTAAGTAGACAAATTATTCACCTCCTTGCTTTACTTTGTACTTCACTGACTACTACATGAGTGATCTCCCCCGTGTACACCCGTGTGTAATTCCTTACCTTTGTTTCCTCTGCATTTCAGTAGCTCAGTATTTCCTACCAGCTACTTTAAAGGTTTGGGGGTATCTCAGCAACCATGATTTTCTTAGAGTTGGTGATGAAGAGAACCCCACATAATCAGCCAGCCAGCAGGGCTTGTCTTAGTCTGAGCAACTCACCAAAGTGTGGCAGTTGCTACCTGTCTCCAGTGGCCAGCTCCTTTGACCAAAGAAGTTACCAGTGCTTTTGGGCTCTTACTCTTCCTGCAACAAGAGCCTTTGGGCCTACATGGCACCACGCCCTGAGGCCTTGGCGCTTCCATCTAAGAATCCAGAAGCACATGACCACCTCAGAGAGGCCCAACTCCAAAGAATTCCTGCCACAAATGACTAAGAACCCAGCCAGGGCTGACGCTACCACCTCCTCCCAGGCAGAAGTGATAAATGTGCAGGACTGAGCATCAGAGGGGCTCAGGTAGGAAACCCCAGAAGGGACCACCACCCACTGAAGATGACCTCAGGGCCCTCATCCCTGAAACAGACACAAAGTGGGCTTACCCAGAGTTCTCAGGAAGAAAGGTGGTCTGGCCAAAGCAAAGCGGGGAAAGGGCAGAGAGATGGGAGGAGATGGCCTGAGTTCAGATTCACTATGGAGCTTTGGCCAGGTCTAACTTGTTTTCACACCTGTAAACTGGGAAATAGTTATCTTCACCCTCTTGGGTTTTGAGACCAACTAAATGGCACAAACTATAAAGTGTCTTGTGCTCTGTTGCTTCCTAGCTGAACAATAAAGACGAGTCCTCTTCCCTGCCTCTATGCATAAGATAAGTTTTATGAGCAGGAATTTATAATATACCAGGCACATTTTAAGTCTCAGCCACAGCAAACATACCCTGAAGATCCACTGAGGCCCGATCCTTCCTTCCTTCGAATTCAGTGAAAACTGAAGCCACATCTCCAACACAGGTCCTGCCCCAGAGACTGCCCATCAGTTACTTAGAGGACCCACACCCCAGCGTCAGGACAGTACAGACCCATGATACTTCTGAGTATATTAAATGTAGCCAGAGAGACTGTTTAATTGAAAAGCAAAGCACTAGTGACTCATAGAACCCCTGAGATTCAGATTCCACAGGGCTAGAGCCCATTACTTTGCCTTTTAACATCAAAGATCTCTTGTGCAGAGGAACCATGAACATCTGAATAAACTGTTTAAAGTGTAAGGTAGCTTTCTGTCATCGTGGACATCTAGTAAATTGTATGGGTTATCTGCCTCATCTCCGTGACCAAGCAGATCTGGTCCTGTCCCCTAGGGTGCTAAGACACTACCAATGATGGAGAGAGGGGTACTACCTTATTAAAAGCACTGGTTTCAGATGATGGCTGTGGAGGGAGGATAGGTATCCCCAAATGTTCAGAGTAGACTCCCCAAGCCGTCTTACTTTGGCATGTGGATTATTTCCAGTTGAGATCCAGCAGGTTCACTTCCCTAACTAGAAGAGTGAAACTAGTTAGGATGAAAATTAGGGATCTCACCTGAAAATTAGGGATTTTCACCAGAAATAATATTTCTAGTGGAGCAACCTATCTGGCAGAGCAAACATCAAATTACAGAATAATTTGTTTTTGTCATATGTGTCACACTGTCCTTGTCATTGAGCCCCTTTTCTCCCTGAACCCCTAAGTTCCTGAGCCATTGCTTAGCTCAGAACAGAGGTAGACGTGATAGAGACCGAAACGGAGGTAGAGGTAAGTACAGCTAGAGATAGAAACAAAGACAGAAAGATAGCTACAGACATATAAATATAGAGATAGTTATTTTTTGCTACATTGGCTTTGTAACTCACATCTATATCTAGATCCCCCAGACATATGTAATTAAATTTGTTCTTTTCTCCTCCTAATCTGTCTGACGTTAATTTGATTGTTCAACCAGTCCAAAAAGAGCCCAGAGGGATGGAAGAAATTTTCTCTCCTCCTCAGCATTAAATTGGGTAATCATTTCACAATACATGGAGATCAACCACCATGCTGTATGCCTTAAACTTAGACAGTGTCAATTATTTCTCAAAACCACTAGGGAAAAGGTGATTTCTGGGGTTACCCTAGCCCACTGAACCAGAATATCTGGAGAGGGGCCCACTGCTTACATGGCTACAAATGTTCCTTGGCTGTTTCAACCTGAAGCTCTGGAATTACTCTCCCAGGTAGAGAGACCTGTCCTCCCAGAGCTGATGACCCAAAGTGGGCAGCTGACCAGAGAACCATACTCTTGGGGATGGGTCATGATAAAACAACTGTGAGAACAAACTCCTGAGAGCCCAACCCAGGCCAGAGTCCCAAGAGGAAGCAAGGCTTGCACTGAGCTTAAATGGGGATAGGCATTCACCAGGCATAGGGCAGTGTCCCCTCTGTCATGGCCAGTGACAGCAAAGGCCAGTGATGCCTGTGGAGAAAGAAAATGCAATCTGAGAGTCATGGCTTCATCTCCATGGAGCACAAGGTGGTGAAACTGCTCAGAGCAAAGGAAACCACTGTCCTGTTCTTCCCTCCCCAGAAGCCCAGACTTGTTTGGGTGAGGGGGCTGCTCAGATATGGGAAATGGGCTCATTATGATTATTTGTAGGTTTTCAGAAAAGATAAGATTATCTCCTCATAACATCTGTCTTTTACTATCTTGTGCTGATTCTCGACTACCCAGTCCCTCTTACATAAAGTATCCCACACGCTCCCGGGAGCCATAAACAGTGTTCTCATTTTAGGAAAGGGGTGATGTAGGTGCCTACCAGACAGTCAGAGCCAGGTTGCTATGGGCAAGGCGTCTGGAGCCATTGCCTGCATTCATCATGTGGCTTCACTACAGACCCATGGGTGACCACACGCAGGCCACTGGCCTCTCTGGGCCTCAGGCTCCTCATCTGTAAAAAGCAGACAATACTAGTACTTGCCTTTTAGATTGTTGTGAGGCCTCAGTTCACGTCAATAAATAAATTCAATAGTGTTTGGACAGTAAGTTCTGCAGAAATATGGGCTGCTGTGGTTAGCAATGTCAGTAAGCCTAGAATCGCCCCCAAAGGGTCACTCTTCTTTATTCCCCCATGCAGATAAGGAGGCTGGAGAGGTGACGTGTTTGCCTAAGGTTACAACTTGGCAAATGGCAGGGTCAGGGACACCCACATTTCCTCTCTGACACCCTGCATCTGCACCGCCCCCTTTACTCTAAAATGATAGGTCACTTTCCTTCACAGCACCAATCCACAGCTACATACTGATGTGTGGCTATTTGTCCTCTAAAGTCTGTCTTCTTCAAGATATTCTGAGCTCTGTGGACACAGACGCCATGGGTGACGGTGTTCCACAGAAGGTTATGCTTACAGGACCTCAGAAAGTAAATTCCATCCCACCTTTTGCAGCTTAAATTTTCTCCCCTGCAGTTATCATCATGTAAGCTTTATCTGTTCATTTGCTTCCTTGTTTCTTTCCAACTGGCATGTTATTGCCTGACTAGGGACTTGTCTTATTCACTGCTCTTTCTCCAGCACCTCAAACAGTGCCTGGCCCATAGTAGATGCTCAGTGAATGTGTGTCATTGAGTAAATAAATAATCACCATCTCTGGGCCCCCACATGAACTAGGAGTTCACAGAAGAGGCTCAAGGAGCATCCTCTCTGTGTACCATATTCTCTCTGCTGCTGACTTTGGGGAAGGTTTTGAAGCAATTTGAGCTATCACACCTGTCCTATAAAGGAGAGAAATTAGTGGCAATTCTGACCCAGTTCATGTATCAATACACTTGGCAATATAGTTTGAGGTTTTAGGAGGGAAACAGGATAGATCTGGGGACCAAAGAGAGACAGGAGCATATTCCAGCCCCAACCTCAGCCCCTGCTAGCTGTGTGGCAAGTGGCTTCACTTCTACACCTCAGTTCCCTCATCTGTAAAGTGAGAACACATGCCCAACCTCATAAAACTTCTGAGAAACCATGTATGGAAAATTCCCCAGTCCCACATTGGCCAGGGGCAGAGAGAATCCCTGCAAGAGGAACTCGAAGGATGGGCTCTTCCCCAAGGACTGTGGGACAGTGTGAGCTTACTGAGGCATGAAGATGGGCTGGAACAAAACCTCTTTCCTGGGCTGCACTTTTACAGACTGACAAAGACCACCTCACTCAACAGAGACAGGGCTTCAGCCCCTGTGAGAAGGAGGAGCTCAAGAGTGAGCTTCCTGACAACTGTGACCTCAAAGCACAAGTCACCTGCCCCGCCATCAGAATGTTCTGACAGCTACAGTGAAAAGCTGGGTTTACACCTGTCTGGCAGCCACACCCACTTTGCTGTAAAAGAATTTCATCTTTCCATTAGTGAAGACCTTATGCACTCCAGACCTGGAGGTGCACAGCGGGACTCAACTCTGAGGGTCTGGTTGTAGTTACTAAAACAAAAACTCGTTTGTCCACTGAGGTCACTAACTCTAGTGAGAAAGACAGGGATGGCTGGCAGCCATCACGTGGGAGATCCTACCAACAGGAAAGCCAGCACAAAATAACAAGATGGAAAGAAACACTGAGTCCTGGTGCATTTCTCTGAGCACCTAGATGCAAACTGATACAGCCCTGAATTTATGATTGACATGAACAAGTAAATTCTATTTTTTCACCTCAACTAATGCATGTTAGGTCTATTTACTAGAAAGAAATGCAATAACAGTCTTTTTGTTTTTCAACAGATGTTGTTTTTCATCCAATAAATGTGGGAACTGAAGTGCTTAAGCTCTGGACTTGTGTTTTAAGCCACCTACTAGATATTTCTTCTGTCATTTTTTTACAGGGAAGGGTGAGGGACACCACCAGGGACACCCAAACCTATCTGCTCTAAATAAGGTCTACCACCAGCCACATAAAGACAAACATACTCCAGTACATAAGACTTTCAATGGAAAACAACTTTAGTACAATTAATGTGCAATAGAGAGAAGACAAGAGAAAGAAAGTAGTTTAAAAGTTTCCTCATTAAGCACCCAAAATTACTCATCCCTTCATGGGTAAATGCTCAGCAAACAGGATCTGCCCAAAGCAGGGCCACTGAGGCCCAAAAGTTTACCACAAGTTGCCTGCAGAAGGGGCCAGGCAAGATTGGAAGGAAAAGAGCAAAATCAAAATGCAAGTCAAGGTGAAGGTGCCAATGTCAGCCTTCCCACACCTCTGTCTCTTTAAGTCTCCTCTTCCATGTCCCCAAGTCCCAGTACAAGTCCAAAGCTGAGGAGCGAGCACAGCTTTTTTACATGTCTCTCTGCTGCTCTGTGTGGCTCCTCCAGGCCTCTTTTTGATCTCCTTCCTTCCTTCTCGTCTTCTCTAGCTCTCCTCTCTGCCCAGCTCCACCCTCCCTTGGGTGGGACAGGGAACCTAGAACCTCCCCTGAAACTGGGGGTTACCCTGATAAAATGTGAGGTGTTGTAACCAACAAAAAAAGAAGGTCCCCTAATGTGTCAAGTTCTTATGGGGCTATGGTATAATGTCCTAGGAAGCCCATGGACAAATGACCCCTTGTAAATGTGCTACTGCCTTAACACACATTATATACCACACAAATTTCCTCATATTTTTGTATTAAAAAAAACTTAAAAAGACAAATTATGACTATAAATATTTGTTATCAAGGAAGACCCCTTGGAAAAAGTAAAATTTTCTCACACGAGATAGTTCACCTGGCTGCAACCAATAGAACATAAAATGTTTACCATATCTTACGGAATGTATTTGCCCCTTGGAGACCTTGAAATCCCCGTGGAAGACCAACTGTGGAAAGGAAGTGAGAAATGGATGTCTTCTTCACCAATCAGGGCTGCCCAGGAAGGTTCTGAAAATGTCAAAGCACTTTCCCTCATTCCCTATAGTCTCTAAGCATAGGCAAACCTTCTGGGTTGATCAGACAAAAAAGGTGGGCAAGTGGCCCAGGTCCACTCAGAGAAACTCCAAACAGAACATGCACAGACAGGATAATCTCATCCGAGTGATAGCTACACTGAGTATGCAGATGCTGTGGAAAACCGGTTTGTTCAGACAGGGAAAAACCAGACAGTACTCAGACAGAAGGCAGGTACAGGAGTTGATTTTGCTACGGGCCAGAAAGGAGTGCTCTCCTGGAAAGATCGGGACCCCGAGCAAACACAAAGATTTTCTTCCATGCTCAGTCATCTCAACATTTGTAACATAGGTAGATTTGACAGGTTTACACTTGTTTGTAGTGGCAGAAAAGGATGCTCAAACGGGGAGTTAGACAAGGGTCTGTGAAATGGGAGGGGAAAGAGCCAGCGTTCCCTACCATGTGACTCTTTCCTTCGTTAAATCTGTTTTTTAAACTGTTTTTAAAATAAGCAAGGGGCCCTCCCTGGTGGCGCAGAGGGTTAAAGCACAACACTGAGAATCTAAGGCTGCTTCTGCATGGGTTCGATTCCCGCCTGCCCCGGAGGTGACCACATGGCGTGGCAGACCTCTCCTGACCCACCCGCTGCTCCCCTCAGCAGTGTACTTCGTCGATCTGCCTGTTCCGCTCCCCGCTCTGTCTCTGGTGAAGACTCTCACCGCCCCTGAGCCTCTGGCCTGTACCCCAGTTCTGTATGCACAAATAAATAAATCTTATAAAAAAAAAATAAGCAAGGAGG
The DNA here is from genome assembly GCF_000260355.1 of Condylura cristata. Taxonomy (NCBI): domain Eukaryota; kingdom Metazoa; phylum Chordata; class Mammalia; order Eulipotyphla; family Talpidae; genus Condylura; species Condylura cristata. The sequence goes on from NW_004567109.1 coordinate 61,341,483, forward strand.
AGAAATCCAGAAACCCAACTGGAATATGGCTCTGTTAAGACAGATCAGTCATAGTAAGAATAATGAACAGCCATATACCAGAGACATTTTGTGGGAGTGGAGTGGGGAATGGGATCAAAAATGGGGGGACTATGGTGATGGCACATGGGTGGCTTGATGATGGGAAACCCATGAGGATTACAATTGAGATGAAAAAAAAAAGTACAAAATGATGTAAAAATAAACTATTATATATGTGTGTGTGCGTTTTTGTTTTTTTTTATTAAAAAGTTTATTTTTACATCATTTTGCACATTTTTTTTTCATCTCAATTGTAATCCCCAAGGGTTTCCCATCACCAAATCACCCCTGTGCCACCACCATAGTCCCGTGCATTTCCCTCCCTTCCCCCCCCCCCCGTTTTTGGTCCCATTCCCCACTCCACCACCACAGAATGTCTCTGGTCTATGGTTGTTCATTATTTTTGTTATTTTCTCGCCTGGTCCATTATACTCCTGCTATGAGTGAAACCATCCGGTATTTTTCTTTCTCTTTCTGGCTTATCTCACTAAGCATGATCTTTTCCAGCTCCATCCAAGTTGCTGCAAAAGACATGTGTTTCTCTTTTTTGGTTGCTGAGTAATATTCCATTGTATATATGTACCACATCTTTCTAATCCAGTCATCTACTTTTGGGCATCTGGGCTGCTTCCATGTTTTTCCAATTGTAAATAAAGCAGCAATAAACATGGGGGTACAAGTATCTTTTTCAATCAGTGTTTTTGTGTCTTTTGGGTAGATACCTAGGAGTGGGATTGCTGGGTCATAGGGAAGCTCCATGTTTAGCAGTTTGAGGAACCTCCAAACAGTTTTCCATAGTGGTTGTACTAGTTTGCATTCCCACCAGCAATGCAGGAGAGTTCCTTTTTCTCCACATCCTCGCCAACATTTGTTGTTGCTAAAACTATTATATATTTTTAAAAAGCCACTATTGCTGCAATAAACAGAGGAATGCAGGTAAAAAAAAAAAAAGAGAGATCAGTCATAAATCCCTCAGGCAAGAGGGGAATTTAAAAATGATAAGAAGGTAAACTTGTTAACTGCACCAGGTGGGAATGTCTGAGGCCCTTTGACTACATCCATTGATTCATTTCTTTTCCCCTTCATAGAAAACAAAGGGATGAAAATATATCCCTCTGGTCTTTCTGGGAAATTTGGGTTTTTGGACTTTTCAATATTGTTTATTTTAAAAACTGTTTAAAAACTAGATTTAACCAAGGGAAGAAAATTGACTAGCTAATATACTAGGTGCCATGTAATTTTTCATATAAATCAGGGCAGTTCGTGCAAATCAAACATGGTGACCCTAATAAAACATGGCCTATGGGGAATGAGACCTCTTGCTGAATTATGGTACAATTCCTTATTCAATTCCTTATGCAATTCTCCCCTGGTAGCTAAGGAGACAGAGATAGATCAAGGCACTGACAAGGACTGTAAGTCTCTTGTCAGGGAGCCAGATTGCAGAATAGTCAGAAGAGAGAAGTGGGGGTCTGGGAACCAGAACAGACACAATGGGTGGTCCAGGAGGCCCCAGCATCTGTTCTCCCCTTTGTCAGATATTTGATTGAAACCTCAGCCAGCACAGAGCCACTCGGAATAAAGATGGGTTGATGCTGAGATCTGTAATAAATCTATCTTTGATCTTTAGCCCCCATTCCCAGCATTGTGCTCCTAAACTCCTGAAATTTCCTAAGAGAGAAGAGCAATAATGGTGTCATGTGTTATGTGGGGGTTGGTTCCCAGATGAAGCAACCTTATAATTAGACGGTTGGGACTTCCAGTCCCAGTGCCCAACCTCGAGAAATTGAAAACTCAGCTCAATCTCCAGCAGCTGATGACTTTATCACTGGGTCTATGTCATGGAGACTCAGAAAAAATCACAAACAACAGAGTTCTGCATCAGGCAACTTGTGGGCTGGTGAACACCAACCTGTGTAGACCCAAGGAGAGGGGCCCTCAGAGAGGATGGAGCATCTCACCCTCCCCATGCCTTGCCCCTGGCCTTTCATTTCCTGGCTCTTAATGAGTTGCATGCTCTTATGATAACTGGATAACTGGGTTGATCCAAAGTGAGGCTGCTGGGGCCCAAAAGCTGCCCACAAGACGAAAGCACCTTCTTGCAGGGAACCATAAGAAAGGGGCAGAAGGGGCCAGGCAAGTCTGGAAGGAAGGGAGCAAAATCAAAGCACAAATCAAGACGTCGGGTGTCTCCCCCACATCGCTTCCAATTATCTCTACATGTATTGACTCCATGCATCTCCCTCTTGTCCCCAAGTCCCTGGTGAAGTGCATGGTTGAGGAGCAAGCAGGACTTCTTCACATGTCTCTATCCACGTGCTCCCAGTCTTCTCTGAGCCTACGTCTGAAAGGTCCTCCCCACTCAGCACACCCTTCAGTAGGTGGGGCAGAGAACGCAGCACCTCCCCTTTGGATGGAGATTACACTCTGAAACACAGCCAACCCGTGGGATCCAGCCTGGACATCATGACACAGGAGAGGTCCCTGGACAAGGGCAGGCTGGTGAACAAGAGGTTAAAAACCTGAAGTTCTAGGCCCAACCACCTGCTGCCAGGAGCTTCTTGACTCATTATTTGGCATTGTTACCATTCCTGATGTCTTTCTACAGCTTATCAAGTTGGCTGTTATGGGGATAAAGGATATCACAGAACTTGAGACCAGACTGGCTCAGCCTGGAGTTGTGGGCACATGGCCTCCGTGACATGTTCACCTCAGTGCATGGCAGTGAGCGCCAGCTGACTGGGCCCACAGCTGGCCACACTAATGGACTTAAGGCGAGACCCCTCCTTGATTTCCCAGCCAATAAGGCTTAATTCCTTCCTCAACCCTATGTAGGCCCTTAGTTCCAGGACTTTGGCAAGTGTCTCTCTCATGCCCACAAGCTCTCCTCAGCCCACTCTCCACTTGCTTTCTGCCTAATTTATAAACACGACTGACTATTCTCACTCATCAATATTTGTGGAGTCCAATCTTTCAGTCTTGACAGGAGGGTCTCAAGAGCCCTTTCTCAGCCTGGGAGTGGGACCCCAGTTAGTCCATGCCTCTAGCTCCTGGCAGGTAGAGAAGTGGACAGCAGCTGGTGTACTCCTAGCCTGTCCTCCTGAGTGGCAGGACAGTTGGATAAGGCTGAGGGTTCCTGCATCGACTCCCTTGTCTGGTAACACATGGTGCTGAAATTGAGATTTTGTAGCACACCCAACTGATGTTGGGGAATTGCTTGTGTGCGGAAAACACACACACACATCATAAACTGGTAATCAGGAAGGCCCCTGGCAACTTGCAGTGGTCTTGGGCTTAATTCTGACTACCAGGGAATGTGCTTTAAAATCAGTACAATCTGAAGTTTTTTTAAGAACAAAAGGGCCTTGCCCTCCTTTTCCTTGCCTTCCTTCCCAGCAGCTGGAATGTGGGTGTGATGGTAAGCCATCTTGGGCCATGCCCAGGAAGACAAACCATTTAAGGATGACCATGCACAAGAAAGAAGGAGCTTGGGTCCTGGGAGAGATCGCCAAGCTGAACCTCCTGGCTGATTCAATTTAATTAAAGAAGAAACAAACTACAGGTGTAAGCCCTGTAACTAATAGGGACTTTTTTTTTTTTTTTTTAAAGATTTATTTATTTATTCATACAGAACTGGGGTACAGGCCAGAGGCTCAGGGGCGGTGAGAGGCTTCACCAGAGACAGAGTGGGGAGCAGAACAGGCAGATCGATGAAGTACACTGCTGAGGGGAGCAGCGGGCGGGTCAGGAGAGGTCTGGCTCGCCATGTGGTCTCCTCCGGGGCAGGCGGCAGGCGGGAATCGAACTCATACGGAAGTGGCTTCAGATTCTCAGTGCTGTGCTTTAACCCGCTGCGCCACCAGGGAGGGCCCTAATAGGGACTTTTAATTCCTTTATGGAGGGTGCTCCTCCTGGTCCAAGCTAAAAAGCAATAGGAAGAACGAACAATGTGTGCAAAGACACAGAGGCATGAAGGAGGGAGTTGTTTTGGCTACCACAGAGAGAGACAGAGAGAAGGACGCCTGCAGGGTATAGGGGAGCAGCCATGAAGATGGAGAAGGGGACAGGCACCAGCCCACTTCTCAAGATGGGGTGGGGACAGGCAGTGTCAGATGGAGACAGGGATGGACTTTTTTGTGAAATACCTTGAAATGCAGCTAATTAAGGGTTGGGGGCTAGCCTAGGCCTTCTGCCTCTTCCTTATTCTTCTTACTTTCCTCTTGAACATGCACTCCCAGTGCCTCTTCCTGGGCTTCCGACATTGTCTGGAGCTGCCACGCCTGTGTCCTAGGCTATAAGCCGTGCTCTGTGCCTGGACTTCCTTCCTCCCTTCCATTAGATGCATCACCTCCTGGGTTCAACTGCAAGTACCTCCCTTGGGAAGTCTTCCAGGCCCCGTAAGCAGAATGTGTCCCTCCTTTGGAGACTCCACAGGACATTGTATGCCAGTCCTAGTTCCTGCCACTGCACTTTTCTTGGATCAGGGATGACATTTGTATTACTTGAATCCCCCACTAGGGGACAGCTCTTGGCGCTGGGTGTCATCCAGGGCTTGGCTATAGTCACACTCTTGTTAACAAGGGTGAAGCAATGGATTGGAGGAGCTGGTATTCCTGGTTACAAGCAAGAAACTTGTGGGTGAAGATTAGAAGAAAAATTATTTCTATGTTCCTGTGTTCTGAAAATGGAAAACTGGAGAATCAAATAAAGAAAATCGTCTTGGGGAAATGTGTCTGATAAATATTCTTGGCTAAATAAGTAAACATTTTAGGGATAGGAAGCTATCCCCTGGGAGAGGGAGGAGAATTTGGGGGAGTGCCTAGGCTGTGGGGTCAGGTTCACTCCATGTCAGCCCTTCCTAGGCCACTTCTTGGGGAATGACCAGGGGCCTGACCTCTACCTCCAGCAAGGAAGGTCCTTTATTACAAGCTCCAGTAACTCATTTGATGACCTCTGTCTGCTAAGTGGGTTTCAGCAGGACCTGAAGTGAGGTTACCAATAGCAGAACTACAAACACAAGTGTGGCTAGCACAGAATGTCCTTCTTTTAAAAGGACTTTCCATCAGAGAGGCACCTGAAATTCTGGGAGGGAGAAATGAGGGAGCCCCTCATCCCTGAGAGAGTAAGAGATAAAAAGGTAGTGAAAAAAAAGCATGGACTTAAAAAAGGTGGGAGAGAACATGTGACAAATCAGCAAAGCCATGAACCCACCCAGCCTTGGGCCTCAGGCTGTTTCCCTCCTCCAGGGAAACTGAAGGACAGACCCCCAGAAGCTACTAGGTTAGTGTGGGTGGAGAAGTAGAAAAATGCACTGCATGCTTCCATGAGTGAACTGTCCTTAGTTATTTTTGTTCCTAAGTAAACCCTGTTGCTTTAAGAATTGATCGGTTTTTTGTAGAGACCAGCAGTAAAATGGGCGTGAGAAAGGCCCAGCGAGCTGGAGGGAACGCAAGCTAGCACATCTACTCTGTCCCCTGGCTATTTAACATCGGTTATCCAATTTAAGCTCACAGTCTCAGGAGAAAGGAATTCTTGTTCCCATTTGAGAGCTGAGGCCAGAAAACTGAAGGACTCCAAGGTCCTGAGGACAGGTGATCCCACCTCCTTTCCACTGTCCTTCCTGCCTGCAGACCTGGGAAGTCTCATGCACACACAGTGTTGATGCACTGAGAGGGAGCACATAGAGCCAGCTTGTGCAGTTACCGGCACAGGTCTGCTTAGTGGCCTGAATAGTGGTTACATGTGTGCTTGTTGATAAATATGCATGTTTAACCCATGCAGTTGAACCCAGCAGGTGATGCATCTAATGGAAGGGAGGAAGGAACTCCAGGCACAGAGGATAGCTTATAGCCCAGAACACAGGCATGGCAGCTCCAGACAATGTCAGAAGCCCCAGGAAGAGGCACTGGGGGTGCAGGCTCAAGAGCAAGGGAGACCACGGGAAGGTTTGGGGGCACGTGTAAGCAAAGCCCTTGGACTGGAGAAAAAGAAACAGGCTTTCTCAGGCTTCAAAACTTTGGGGGCGGGGGTGTTGGGCCTCATCTACTCACACAAATGGATGTCTGTAAGCATCAGTATGTTTTTGTTTCAATTGAACCAATATTTGTATATTGAAAGACTTTAATTAAAAATCT
>NW_004567109.1:61348457-61368456 GCF_000260355.1 Condylura cristata
AAAAAAAAATCTAGGTTTCTTCTTTCCTAAGATGACATAAGAGCAAGAAATGCCTTACTTTTTGCATTCTGAATTTAATTCAAATGAGGGACACATTTAACTATTTTTTCAAATAGAATCCTGATTATGCAAGTATCCAGTTACTTTACTGACTTTACATACTTGAAAGTATTTAGCCAAAAGTTGCATTTTCAAAGGCATAACTGTGATTGAAAGTGCACTTGTGAAATGGTACAACAAAACTGTTCTAAACGTTTATAAATACATGTAACAAGGAATTTTTTCTTAACAGAAGTTGGTTTGCTAAGAAATAAAACCTCAGAAGGTACAAAACCTTGAGCAAAAATCTTTGAGTTTAGTAAACCCATGTAAGAGTAAATATGGACGGCTTACATTTGAGGGGGAAAGTAAAGGACGAATATAGGAAATGTGGAAAGAATCGAGGAGGAAAAATATCTGGGTTTTTGATTCTTCTTCAAATATTGAAAGCAATGAAAACTCTAAATTCACTCCCTCTGGGGCAAAAAATAAAATGCTACGAGCAGAAGGAGAGAATCCTCCCCACACCCCTCTTTTTGATATTTCTGGAACTACACAGACCCTAGCCCCACAGCCAAATTTCATAAAGGGGATGTGTGCATGTGTGTGATAGAGAGAGGAGAAAAGGGAGGAAATCAAATTCATCAAACTATGTATCTGCTGTAATGTGCTTGCATTTAAGTAGGGCTGCAGGATTAGGTCTGGCTGACTAGCTGTGGGCCTTCAAACTGATATTAAAGGAATTGCTGAATAACTCTTGGACTCTTTCTCAGTTCTTTGCAGCAACTGAGTAGACTGTGTTCTAAGATGGTAGCATCTCTATCAGTCTAGTGCCCTGAATGTCTGTTTGGAACAGTCCTACTATCCTGCATGGTGCATTAACTTTGCAAAAAAAAAATAATAATAAGTAATAATAATAATAGGTTTCTACAGTGTTAGGTCAACAGGAATTTGAAGCTCTTACCTCTGCTCTGATTCATAGTGTGTCAGTGAGCATTTTCTAAAAGATGACTGAACACAGATTTTTTTTTTTAAGATTTAGTTATTTATGTATCCAGAGTATGAGTCAGAGGTTCAGGGGTGGTGAGTAGATTCACCAGAGATAGAGTGGGAAGCAGAACAGGCAGACTGACGAAGTACACTGCTGAGGAGGGCAACAGGCAGGTCAGGAGAGGTCTGTTGCGCCATGTGGGTCACCTCCTGGTCAGGGATTTGACTGGTGCTAACGCAGCCACAGCTAACTTCATAGTGTTATGCTTTAACTCATTGTACCGCCAGGGAGGGCCTGAACACAGATTGTACTGGATTTCCAAAGAGACCCCCATAACTAAGGTCAGAATTATAGCTTCTGAAAAAGTATAAATTTGCATTCTTGGTGAACATAGTGTTTACCATAGTCTCTCTAACTTAAATAATCTATTTAATCATTCACTTATTCATACACTTATTCATATATTCCTAGAAACATGCTCTAGTCACAAAGGGTTGTGCCAAACTCAGGGGTGAATGGATGAGATGATAGGTTTTATGCATCATTGTGCCTCAAGATTGGGAGCTCACTGGCCCTCCCTGGTGGCACAGCGGGTTAAAGCACAGCACTAAGAAGCTTAAGCCACTTCCACATGAGTTCGATCCTTGCCTGCCCCAGAGGAGATCCATATGGCGCGGCAGACCTCTCCTGACCCGCCCGCTGCTTCCCTCAGTAGTGTACTTCATCAATCTGCCTGTTCTGCTCCCCACTCTGTCTCTAGTGAATCCTTTCACCCTCCACATCTCTGGCCTGTACCCCAGTTCTGTATGAATAAATCTTTAAAAAGTAATAATAATAAGATTGGGAGCTTAGTTTATGTTTCTGTAGGGACTTTCAAATGCAGAAATGTACAAATGAATGAGGAATATGAACACATGCAAATGTAGGGGAGAAAAAATCTGCCACCCCAAAATATGCCTTTGGCAAAACATTGATTTAGGTAAAGTGAGGGGTTCTGAAAGTTAGGTGGTTGCTTTTGAAAAGAACATTTATACGTAAACTTCTCTATGTAAGTGTATTTCCCTCATTACCTGAGAAGACCTAATCTATTCTCTCTTTTCAGGGAAAAGGCAGAACTTAAATCTGCATACCTTTGTTTATTGTGCCTTCCTTGGTGAATTCTCTAACCTTCTTTCTCTCTCCCATCCAAACTCCATTGTCTTAGCTTAGCTCTTTAAGACTGCATATGAAGCCATGTGGCAAAGTATTAGGTTCTGCTGGATCTCCCCCCATGTTTACAGAGAGTATGTATGTTATTGTTAAACATGGTTTTTGGCTTTTCTTGCTTGTCAATCTGTCTGAGGCTTGTTTGATTATTTAGAAACCTAGAAGAACCCAGTGGGGTATAGCGGAGTTCCCTTTGTCCCCCAATATAAGCATGCACAGTAGGATCCACACTGAATAAGTGCACCCACGTTAGGGAGCTGGTGAGGAATGGAATAGAATCTATGCTGTATGCACCTGTATAAGAGCCCTGAAGTGTGTCTTTTCTTATTTTTTCAAAGGTAGCACATAGAAGAGCAGTGACTCTAAATGGATTCATCTTGAAGGAAAGAGAGGGAGGAAGAAAATCAGATCTGATCCCTATTAAGAAAAGTAACTAGGAGGAAAATTGCATAAATAATTCCTCCATTTCCACATGGTAGCCAAAAGTCTCTCTCTCTTGAGAAGAAATGGCAGTGAAAGTCTGAGAGTGGAGAATGGTGAGTGAGTTATACCAACAGGTGGTCAAGAAGGCAAGGCATTCTAAGAGAGGGCACAATGGGGCCCAGCAAAGGAGCTATGACTATGAGGAAGGTTAAGGGGGGCTGTAATATAAATATCAGAATCCCCAAGGCCATCCTCACTCTGAACCCAACCACAAGTTCGGGAATCCCTAACACCATTCTCAGGCTTGATAATTTGCTAGAAAGATACACAGAATCCACTGAAAATTGACAAGCTAAAGCACTCACTGAAAATAGCACAGTGAAAGGCACAGTAAAGGGAAGAGATACAGTGGGCAGGCCCAGAAATGTCCAGAGGACCAACCTCTAGTCTCCTCTCTCATGTGGGTAGTATTTATTTTTTGGAAATGATGGATGACAATACATATGAAGTATTGCCAACCAGGTAAGCTCAAGTGAGGCAGGCTTGGTGTCCAGGGTTTTTATTGGGGCTCAGTCACATAGACATGCTAGACCATCCATCCATGTGACTGACTTTAGTTTTCAACTCAGACAGGTAGAGTTGATACTACAAGGCCCAAAGCCCCAATAATATATCATATTGTGGGCCTAGACTAGCAGTGTGGTCCAGCACAACAGGTAAACAAAAACATTCATCAGGCACAACTTCCAAAGATTGAGAGAGCATCGCCTCCCAGGAGCCAAGGTCAGACCCTTCTTTGGACAAGATCCCTTATTGCACTGAGTCATCTTGTGTTGGTGGAAAGTAAGGCAAGGTGGGTGTTGGAAGAGCAAAGGCTAGAAAGGTCATTCAGAACAACATTTTAAGGACCTGACTAAAAATGTGGGCTCTGGTTTCTAGGGAAAGAAGGAAAGAAACCACTCCTCTTGGGGAATCACTCTTCATATATTATTTAATGTGCTCCTCAAGCCAAAGGCTGATAAACTCTGAAGCTCAGAAACGATTAGCTGAGGTTGGTTCAGCCAGGACTTGAACTCAGTTCTGTCTGACTCCATAGTCCATATAGCCAACCAGTGGTGTCCACACAAAATACATTTGCTGAGCACTTACTGTGTTGTGCTCAGCTGGGTAATATGGTAAATAAAATAGCCACAGTCTGTCCTCCCAGAGGTGTGCAGTTGAGTGGGATTAAGCACATAACCTGCAAATAGACTGTCCTGGACAGTGCTAAGGACAATGAGAGCGATCAGCAGGGACACTGGAGGTCAAGGGGGTTGCAGGCAAGGCCTCTCAGAGCAAGTGGTACCGCAAACAATACCTGGAGATGTGAGAGTTGAGCAGAAAAGTGCAGCTTTCTACTTTCCTCCTCCAGCAGGGTTCTAGCCATTGAAGTGAGTTGCCCCTACCCTAAAATAAACCAGGAAAGTGGAATTGGAAAGAAAAATATCATCCTACAATTCTGATAAAATAGTAACTTCAGGTAAATGACATTTTTCAGTATTAAAATGATTAGGTCTATATGAATAAATAAATAAAAATAAATAAATAAATAAAATGATTAGGTCAAAGTTTTTTTGTTTTTTTTTTTTGGGGGGGGGGGCAAGGGAATACCACTGCTTCCTAGAATGTCTCCCAGCCCACTTAGCAAATGCAAGAGCACTAAAGTATGTCTACAATGAAAGCCTTTCACGAGCATCCTTTAATAAAAAATTAAAAATTAACATTAGTTTGTTATCCCATCTGTTAAGACAGGGCAAATGGTGGGATAATATCACCTACAAAATATTCTGCCAGAAGTATTTGAGTAAATCTAAGTATTAAGCCTTCGTGCTTAACCTCAAATTTACAAGAAAAACAAGGAATAGATCAGAGGTTGGTAACAGATCATCTTTTTTTTTTTTTTTTAAAGATTTATTTTTTATTCATACAGAACTGGGGTACAGGCCAGAGATGCGGAGGGTGATAGGATTCACCAGAGATAGAACGGGGAGCAGAACAGGCAGATCGACGAAATACACTGCTGAGGGGAGCAGCGGGCGGGTCAGGAGAGGTCTGCCACACCATGTGGTCACCTCCGGGGCAGGCGGGATCGAACTCATGCGGAAGTGGCTTTAGCTTCTTAGTGCTGTGCTTTAACCCGCTGCGTCACCAGGGAGGGCCAACAGATCATCTTTTTAAAAAATTGGTGTCATTTTTTAAAAGTGGACTCAATGTTGTAAGCACTGGGATTCTAGTATGATGGCATAAACTTGACTGTTCCTTGGTTCAAAGAAAACCCAGCTCCAAAAACTGGGCAACGATCAAAGGTAGACAGTAGATGATATAAGAGAAGGAGTGCTGTTCTTCCTAGGTTTGATGATGTTTCACTTAGGAAGGACAGCATTCTGAATTTGAGGAGATACACAGAAAATATTTATGAGGGCCTCACTGGTGGCCTAGGACTTAAGTCTCAGTGTCATCACCACTATGGCCTGAGTTTGATCCTTGGACAAGGAGCTGACCCACTATCGGCACAGCAAACCTCTCCTGTCTTGCCCGCTGCTTCCCTTGGCAGTATATTTCGTAGATCTGCTTATTTTGCTCCCCACCTCCCACACCCCACCCCCTTCTGGCCTACAGCCCAGTTCTTCTATGCAAATATTTTTTTTTTTAATTAGGAAAAGCATCCTGGTATCTCCAAATGACTTTCAAGGGGTTCAGATAGATAAGGGAAACATGGCATGAAATTCATTTTTAAATTCAATTTAGATGTCAGATGATTGTGGCATTATTCAACTTTTCTGTGTACTTGACATTTTTCACAATATAAAGGTAGACTGCTGGATCAGACAGGATTCCCATTCAGCATTTTATAATTGTCTTTGTTCTCATGCCCTGATGACAGAGAGAATGACCACCTGTCCAGCCTGTCCAGAAGTAAAACATCATCTGTCCCTTCTACCTCCATCTTGGCTCTCCAACTGGAAGTCATAAGTCACTGGGAAACCCACTTCTCTTCCCCTGGGTCATTTAGTATGGATGACATTAAACCTTCATCAAACATTCCAGGCAGACCCTGCTGGGCAGATTACCAATTAGAGCCAGTGAAGCAATGGGAAAGAGTTTTCTCTTCATCCAGGAGAACTAAGAACTCTCTATCTTATCTATTGGATATGAAAGAGATGGGCCCTAGGTCCTTCAGGCCACCACCTTGGGACCACCGCCAGAGAAATTCTGCTTGAGAACAAATACTATCAAGGAGTGGAACCCAAAAGAAGGAGAACTTTGTCACCTGCTGGGTCCCAGATCTCGCCCCAAGGGAAACCACTTGTCCCTGTGCTGTTTAGTTAAGCAATAACAATTTTTCTAAGCCAATTTTGTTTTTCTGCTCCTTGCTGCATGAACAGTTCGAATCAGGACAGCAACTAGAGCTTCTCACTTGGTGGTATGGCTGCTGTGTTCATATTGGACAGCCTGATGAGCAGCTAACTGACTCAGCCTTATAGGCCTCACCCACCCTACTCATCAGCCTTCCCCGGCAGTGTACACTTCTAAAGAGACTCCCTGCTAACTTTCAGGGCACATTTAATTTTTTTCAAGGGTTCTATATTCTATTTTGGAACTTAGATCAGGGCCTTTGAGGTGTCCATGAATTATGCAAGCCCACCAGGATAATGAGTCAGTTTCTTAATGGTTTGTTCAATCCCCTTCTGTGTTCCCTGCAGACCTCCATCTCATCTGTGCTCTCCTCCTATGGAGGTGGAGATGCTGGAAAGCATTTTGAACTTGGAGTTAGAAAGATCTATTAACCTTGAGCAAGTTGCTTCATATCTAAGACTCATCAACAGGAGGGTTATTTTACTCCATTAGGTGGAACTATTATGCAAGAGTAAATAAAACTCCTAGCTCTGGGTCAGTATGCTCCATCTTTTCTTCTTTTTGCTTCTCTCACATAACAACCTGATTTACTCAGGACACTTCCAAACCTTCAAAGATTTCTGGAGAAATCCTTTCTATAACTCAGGATCTCAGAAAGTCAACTTCTGCCCCAAATGTTTCTAAGGGATCCCTCAGCCTGTCTGTCACTGATTTTAATCCAGTAGACTTCCCCACTTCTTCTCTCTTCTGCCCCCAGCATATAGTCATCCCCTCCAGGCATGAAGGAACCATCCTCTCCCTCATTCCTGGAGGCAGCTCCAAGAATAGGCTGCCAGATTATTTCCAACAAAAGATGGAAACAACCTAAGTGTCCATTGATGGATGAAGGAGAAAGATATGGTCTATATACCAAATGGAATACTGCTCAGCTATTAAAAAGTATGAAATCTCATCCTTTATAACAACATGCATGGGTCTAGAGAGAATTATGTTTAATGAAATAAACCAGCTGGAGAAAATGAAATTCCATATGACTTCATTCATCTGTGGTATACAGAAAAACAAAGGAATACCCCAAGTAAAATAGGATAAACATTTAGACTTCCAGAGCAAATAATAAGAGAAAGGGAAGAAGAGAAAGGGAAAATATAGTGGGTAAATTGGGCAAAATGGGTCAATAGTACTGTGAAGGATAATTTGGGCTTGTAGTGGTTAACTTACTGCAGGTTATATAGATGTTGGCTTATAAAGATGCACATCTGAAATGTGAGTAATGCCATAATACGATGATACTTCAATTAAAAAAATAAAGGTAAGACTGTGAGGTCTTTGGTGTTTCCTCAAGATTTGAGGTTATTACACACAAATTCCAACATAAAAAAGGGATTGAGGGCCCTGACTGGCACAGCAGGTACAGCACTAAAAAGCTAAAGCCACTTCAGCATGAGTTCAATACCCACCCTGGAGGTGACCCACATGGCATGGGAGACCTCTCCTGACCTGCCCGCTGCTCCCCTCAGCAGTGTGCTACGTCAATCTGCCTGTTCTGCTCCCCTCTCTGTCTCTGGTGAATCCGCTCACTGCCCCTACATCTCTGGCCTGTACCCCAGTTCTGTATGCATAAATAAATAAATCTTTTTTTTAAAAAGGGGGAATTGCTATTTGGAATTCTAATATATTTGAAAGTTATGCTTTCCCATACTCTAATTTCCTAAACCAAAAGGAACCTCTATTTTTAGTTCTTAGGCATCTTTCCAGAGATGGTGTGTGAATTAGCAAGGGTATTTTTTTTTTCCAGAAAAATAACATTGAAATGTCAATATAGTAAGCCAGGACTCTGAAGCACAGCAGTTCAAGTTCACAGTCATGATTCTCTATGGTCCAGACTGCCACTGCTTTCTGGTGTCTCTTGCAGAAGAACAAGTCCACTCTCCTGCCCTCCTTTTCACATAACCACTTAGCTCCCAATGGCCCACACCCTGAGATGTCAATGCCAGCTCACTCTCACTACTGTTTCTTCAACCCCAGAGCAGCCTCATCTCACCTGCACACCCCCAAATCCTGCAAAGTTATCTTCCCAATGAAAGGGCAGCTCAGCCCCCAAATGAATCATGCCCCCAGACTTCAAGGAGGTGGCACAAAGTGAGTAGTGGGCTTTTGGGGATTGTCCCCACTGCACTGTGGTTCCTGTCATAATAATCTGGCTTCAACAAATGTCACCTCACTGTTTCTCCTACATCCCAAGATTTCTGTAAAGAGGCATTGGGAGATGCTCTCCACCCCAGGGAGCCTGTGAGTAGGAATTACTAGCTCTGCTCTGAGATAGGTAAATGAGGCTTCAAGGACATGAATCACTCAGCAGACCTAACCCCTCAATAAGTACAAAGCTGCTAGAACCACCATCATTCTCTGCCTTCCACTTATGGGTAATGCAAAGGCCTCTCTGCCTTGTGCACTGACTTCATCAAACAGTCAAGTTGCTCCCCTTACCCCAGCTCTAAGACTTTCAGGTAGAAATAAGAAAGACAGTTTGTTTAAATACACCCTATATTTATTGTATCACAACTTACAATAGGTAAATCCTGGAATCAGCACAAATGCCCAAAACTAAATGACTGGATGAAGACAACACACACACACACACATACATATTCACACATATACACAATGGAATACTACTCAGCGATCAAAAAGGATGGAGCTGGAAGGGATTATGCTCAGTGAAATAAGTCAGAAGGAAAAAGAAAAATATCAAATGCTTTCACTTATAGGAGGAATTTAAGAGAACAAATAAGGCATTGGCAGAAAAAAAGTGTATTGTTATTACAATACAAAACACAGCAAAGCAAAACAGATGATTATAAACCAGAGAGATCCTCCAGGGGAGGGGGACAGAGAGGGGTCAGAAGGAGGGAGAAATGTGGGGGGCTATGGTGATGACAGGTGAGGGAAGGGGGAATAAACATTGTTGTAAAATGAACAATAATGTAAATAGATCTATAAATAATAATAATAATAAAGAAATAAGAAAATAAGAGAGGTGATTTGGAGCTGGGACATTGGCAGCTCTGGGCTTGCAGCAGCAGAACAAAGGGGTCCAGGTTCAACCAAAGATTACACCGTGCGCTGGAGTAGGTGCAGGCAGAGGAGCTCCAAAGTGGGAGCACCTCTGCCTGGCTTCACATCAGGCGTCCAGCCCACCTCACGGCTCTCCCGGTCTCCTGCTGCTCATATCCTCCTCTTTTCACCCATTCAGCTCTCTCTGCTGGGGTACTCACATGCACACACTCACACGCACATGCAAACACACGCACGCATGCACACACCCACACTGGCCATGCTGCACATTTCCTGCCTTGCCTGGGTTGACTCTTCTGGCCAGCAGCACTGTCCTCTCACCTGAGGCCAGCCCTCTCGAATATCAAATCTCAAAACACAGCTCAAGTCACCTTGTCTCTTACTTTCTCCATCCCTCCACCCATGCTCACCCACCAACTGGGCCAGGAGGCATGGGAGGGTGGCGGTAAGGGAGGAGGGAATCTCCCCTAATGCTATGTTTACAGGGAAGGCTAGCACAATGGAAATTTTATTTCAAGTGCTAATTTATGCAAATTGTAATCCAAGTTCATCATCTCATAGTTTATAGAGCATGACAACAAGGAAAGAACAATTATTAATTATGAGTGAAATTGAAGATGCTGTTGAAGACGAAGTTCTACTAATATTCTGAAAGAAATTCTTAGATGCATCACACCTAAATGTAAGACATTATAGAGGGTAAATTCCCTCCTGGTTTTTATTTTTTGCCAACAGTAAAAAAGTTAAACATAACTACAAAATTTATAATTCAAATCCCCTTAAGCACTATCAGACTACAGATATAAGTGAGACCAATGAGAAACCGTAATTATTCTATTCACTTAGTCTCACAGCCACCACAGCTGACATGTGACAACCAGTCCCCAGCAAAATCCCTACCCCCAGAAATTCCAAATGACCCCAGAGAACCTCCTGTGTGTCCACATTCCAGTCTATTCCTGCCACTCTGCATTCTCTCAGCACTTCCACAGAACCTCCCAGCTCCCCACTGCAGAAACAGCTTTTAAAGTTCTAAGTTCATGTCTCCAAAGGCACCACTCTGTTTCACGGGCTGCAGTCCTCATCTTGCTTGCCTGGACACAGAAACCCCTCCATCTCTGCCTCATGATCACCCCTGCTTTGCCATTACCCCTGGTTTGCAATCATCAAGGCTGAATGCTGGACCCAGGGTTCCCTTTGGGACTGCCAAGTCTCGCCTGCCCTGCTGCCATTTCTTCCTCCTGCTACTTCTATAAGAAAGCAGCTCCCAGAGGAATAATGGGCATCATCAGTGTCCCTCCCAACTGCCTTAGGCCCAGGTCAGCTGCTGGTTCTTCCAGTTAGCCCACTGTTCAAGGGAGTGTTGTTCTTTATAGACCAGGGCAGCCTGCTGTCCATTTGAGAAACCCCAAACTAAATCTGAGTCAAGGGTCATAAGAACCCGTGGCAAAGTGGAATGTAACAATGGCTCTCTCTCCTTTGAATACGCAAGTGATCCCACCTAGAGCAGCTTGAACCCCAGAGTATTCCATTACCAACTGCAAAATCTCTTCTTTTTTCACTACAGTATGTGCTTTCCCTTACTAGAATCTTGACTGCCTCCAGGCATGATCCAGGATCATATGAAGTGGTTGATGTCCCGGTACTCTGTCTACATAAGAGTCTCACTTCTTTCTCCTGACTAATACTTGGCTAGTAAGCAATGACTTCAGCATTCCTCCATTAAGACCAGTTCCTTGCAAAGATTCCCCAGGTCCTGTATATATACTGATACCAGGAAAGTGCCATCATTTTACCTGATCATCCCCAAGGTGAATTGGACTTCAACTGAGTATCCTATTCTTATCAGGATACTCTTATCAAGTATTATGGTTTGTAACATTTCACTAAACAAGCACCTATTCTGTGACAGATGATGGCTTGGCCCGAAGTAGGCACAGTTTCATACAGTTATAGAACAAGCCTCAAGAGATAGAGGAGCAGACGGGAAAACTTCCCCTACCTCTCTGGATCTTCCCAACCTGGTCAAGCAATCAAGTTGAAAACAGACAAATGAGAAGCAGAAAAGAACGAATTTAATTATTGAATGCATACACTGGGAGAATCTACATGGGTATAGTTTCTGAAATCTATAATTTGAGGATGTGTGTGTGTGCGCACACGTGTGTGTGTGTGTGTGTGTGTGTGTGTGTGTGTGTGTGTGGAACCTGAACTAAGGAATGGGACTTTACAGAGAGTTGACAGAGAATCACATGGTAAGAGAGGGTGACTCTTGTGACGAGACCAGATTGTCTGTAATTAGACAGGTTTTCTGCCATGTAGGTAGGTTTTCCTAGAGAAATGTTATTGATGCTTAATATCTAATTTGGGGTAATGCCCTCAATTTTCATTCTTCTAGGTAGTTAAGATAATGGCAAAGCTTCTCATATACCTGCTGGATTTCATTTGACAGTAGCTAAAATAACGCACAAGCCAAAGTGACATCTCAGGGAGAAATTCAATGGAGAGGTGAAATGCAGAGGTGGAGAGGGGGAGCCAGCTGGACAACTTGGGGTGCCCTGCCCTTCTCACACTACCAGGTGGCTGAGCCAGGACCTCACAGCCAGCAAAGTCACAACTGGGCTGCCCAGAACTGGGTTTCCTGCCAGGCTTCCTCATTTCAAGAAGACATTCTTTCCAAAGATCCCCAAACCATGCTGTTTATAAAAGGCTTCATTGAAAGCAGGAAATCAGTTTTGCTTTTCTTGCCTGTGTTTTGGGTTCTCCAGATTTCTTAAATATGAGGGAATTCTAGGAGAATAAAGACCACTTTTAGGAACTATATATATCAAGTAGCATTTGAAAGTCAAACATAATTTTGGACTGAAATGCAAATGTTATTCTCTGATCTTTGAGGTATAACGCTTACAAAGGAGACTATGGCTTAGTTTAGAAGTAGAGACAAATATAGGGTCCTGGTGGCATCTAGGACCAAGGTACTGTTGGGAACTGTACTTGATGCAAGAACCAACTCACATTGAATGGAGTCTTGACTTGCCATCATTCCCAAGCATGAGTTACACTCAGCAATTTGGAAAGTTTTCTGAGCAATATTTGGACCAGACCCTATGCTGATGCTGCCCCTATGCAGCATTTATATTGTATTGTATATTGTATTGTGTTGTATTCAACTCATAAGGATCCTGAGATACAAATGCATAGGCAAAGAATGTCAGAAATGCAAACAGCTACTGCCACTCTGGGAGAGCATCCATATTCAGGTGCCACGCCTATTCCTTGCATGCATGATCTCATTTGATCTTCACAGCTTTGCAAGGAAGTTCTACTGGTCCTACTTCAAAGACATAACTATGAGAGGAACCATAACTCAGAGGCTTCATAACCCAGAGAGCACCATACGCACCCAAAATCTCATGTGCAACCAGTGGGAAATCTGGATTCTTAATCCAGGTACATCTAACTTCAAAATCTATAATGTTAACCACAACACAACTATAATCCTACAGTTGTTGCACCTGAGGGATGTAGAGGGCACAGTAGATCCCAGAGGACAGGAGGAAAAATTCAATGGAGAGGTGAAATGGAGAAGTGGAGAGGGAAAGTGAGGGCTCTGAGAAAAAATTTTCTGGTGGTGTCTGCATTTGAGTTCAATTTAATGAAACCTGGTTAGTTTTCCAGGTGAACAAGGGGTCAGGTTAACATTTAAGACACTTTCTAAACACAATACAATCAAAGACAGAGATGTAGTGTGTTCAAGGAGAATTCTCAAAGGACAGAATGCAGGTGAGAGAGAAGAGCAATTATTACGGGTTAAACAGGTAAAGAAGAGTGGGGTGGAAGGGCGGTGAGTGTCACATTGATGGGGCTGGACTTTATCTATAAGAAATGGACCCACTAGTGATGCAAAACACAGAATCAATGGGATGAGGAGTTTGTTTCTTAGAATTCAGTCTGGAGGAATAGAGATGGAACTGATGGAGAGAACAGATAATAAAGCACAAGAGCAATAGTGTGGGGAGATGTGGCAGGACTTCTCATGCCTCCTAACAGCCTTCTCATGCCTCCCAACAACTGAATGGGAGTATTTTGCCCGAAGTTCAAGTGCACCCCTTTCTTGCTGGAAGTACGACCTGCTTTAAAAGACCCTGAGTGATTTCTAAGAGAAATAACATAGCATCAAAGATAAGGTTTCCTAAAAAATACCAACCTCATTTTTCTAACACCTGTGCTTAGGGTTCAGAAGAGATGGTGGCCCAGGAAGAAATGTGGCATTGCAACAGGATGCTGGGCTTGGAGAAGCTGCCTGACCTTTGGGACTGCAGAGCCGTGATAACAGCTTATGCCTGTCAGAGCCCAGGGATATAGGAAAGATAATCTCATCAGTGATCCAAACAGCTGAAGAACATTTTCTTTACTCACTTTTCAAAACCTGAGATTATGGCTCTGGGCTCCCAATGCTGCCAGAACACTCTGCCTGTCATAGTTCTGTTCTAAAATGTTAGGGATTTTGCATCTTGCTGACAAGCCAAGGAAGCACTGGCTTTTCAGAGTGATCTTGTTTCTCATTGCATTTCTTATTCTAGTATTAAAACATCTATCACTTCAAAAAGCACAGGGAAAATCCTCAGAGAGATATATATGTACAGACATATAACCTGCCCAACCTAAAAGGATCATGTATTCATACATGCAGATTTCTTCTAACTGTGCCATGTGCAGACATATTTCTCATGAAGTTGTTGTTTTAGAAAACATAACATCTTGGGGAGGAACTGAACATCTTTCACTGTAGAGCACTTCCTTCAAAACCATTTGGGGAGTGCAGAAAAAAATGAACAACACATGAGGTTTGGAATTGAGAAGCCCCAAAGTCTGCATCTCAAGAGTTGCACAAGACCAGAATTCATGTCCAGTCTCCTTCTCTTCAGGAAGATTGGAAAAAGAGACCCTGCTGTCCTGGATGCTGAGAGGAAGGGAGAGGCACCTAGTGTGGAACCTTGTATTTGTCAGATATCAGTTAGGGTGACCACAGCCATGATTACTGCTGAAATATTAGCTTTTTATCTTTTTTTTTTTCAAAATTTATTTATTTATGCATACAGAACTGGGGTACAGGTCAGAGGCGTAGGGGCGGTGAGAGGATTCACCAAAGACAGAGTGGGGAGCAGAACAGGTTGACTGACGAAGTACACTGCTGCGGGGAGCAGTGGGCTGGTCAGGAGAGGTCTGCCTCACCATGTGAGTCATCCTCCCGGGCGAGGATAGAACTCTTGCTGAAGTGGCTTTAGCTTCTTAGTGCTATGCTTTAACCCGCTGGGCCACCAGCGAGGGCCCACTTTTTATCTTTTTTGAAAGTAATCGCCATACCAAAACATTTAGAAAATGTAAGCATGCTCTGGGAAAAATTTCAAATCATGCACAGCCTCATTGACCCAAATTATTCTGTGTATTTTTATGTCATAACTTCCTACTTTTTTCTGTACAAATATATCTAGCTATATCTAGAAAAAACATTTCAAAACTAGGAGCATACTATAGTGCTTTGTAGGTGAACTATTTAGTGGGAGACTATAGGAAGAGAACAATTTAGCAAGAGGTATCACTTCCATATTTTGAACTTAATATCAATAGTACAAATATGTGCCTAAGATAAGCAGGTGATCCAAAGTCCAGCACTTTCTTTTTTACCAGCACTAGACAGTGATCAGTGGAAGATTTCTAAGAAAGAGATCACAGGAATAACTACAAATAGCAGTCACTAGCCTCTCACAGCAGAATTCCTATGTTGATTTTTGTTTTCTTATTACTTGCCAAAAATTTCACAACAGATTTTTTCTTATATGTCACATTGGCTGTAGAGCTCAGGTCAACCCAGGCCCTGCAGATTTCAGGGAGAACTATTGCCACTATCTTCACTATCTAGAAAATGCAGATTACCCAGATTTAGTAGGGTATCCTGTTTCTAGGATAACCCAGAAATAACCTTTCAATCAAAGATATTAAGTTACAGAACATCTGCTTTTGTCATACTGTCACTGGCTGGTAACCATAAGTTTCTTGTCCTTGCCCTATTCAACCTTGTCCTGTTCCTATTTATCTCTTCTTGCAGAAAAAGCTAGAGAACTAGGCAAAATTGGCTGAACCAGATTGGGGGCAGAAGTCAGACGAGAGTTCAGGCACAGCCTTAGCACCACTGTGAAAATAATACCCACTGGTGCCATGATATATCCTGGCAAGAACTTGCAAATAAAAAGGGGGGCAGTAAGTATAGTTCCTGAAAATCCCTCGGAGTTCTCTGAAGTCCTGCTGATGCCAGGCCCTTTAGTCTCTTCCCGTACTTAGTTCTCCTCATACAAGTCCCTGCGTCTCCCCAGTTCCAGGAGATGGCCTTTGAGAGTAGTCTACCCTGTTCCCACATTAGCCAGCTCCAGATTAAACCTGATTTCCTTCCACCAGATCTCATCTCCTGAGTTTTGGGTTATGATAGAGAAGCCAGGCCCCAAACCCTTGAAACAATACAAATCACCCTTTCTTCATAATGGGAGACCCCTCCTCTCCTTGAAACCTAAGGCCCTTACCCCCTTGAAGTCATTTTTGGAGTTGCTGGGTTTGGAGAGTGGGGTCCTCCTTTTCAACTTTCCTATGCTTATCCTTCATCACATTCACTAGCTCAATAATAAAAGCCTTCAGTCTATCCTGTTTACTCCAGAATCTACAGTCATGAATTCTTGGTACACAGGTAAATAAGTGTGTTTTTCTGAGATTATTTGTTTGCTCCATCAACTAGAGAAGAACCAGAGGAGGAAGGAGAAATTCCCCTGACATTATTGAACAGTTGGTGAATTATTATAGGCAGGAGAGTCTGAGGACTGTTTCTGTTTAGGTCTGCTTGGGCCCAGCTGTGTGTCTTGTTTTTTCTTGGGTTTCTGGTTCTGCAGCAAAACTCAACCTGTATTAAGTAGCTCATCATTCAGATGCTTCTTTCTGCTGCTGTGATCCTCCTTTTTCCCAGTTGTCTATGCCCAAACTTGTCTTTAGTCCCTCCCCAAGGGATTCTGAATACTCTAACACCCTCTAAAATGCCCTGAACTCACCTGTGATGGTCTAGTAAAAGTGGGGATGCTTCTTGATGGACCTAGAGTTTTTTATACAGTTTAGAAAAGTGCTCTCTGAATCCACCCCTTTCATGGAGAAGACTAACTCCCTGACTGAAATCCCCAGGTGCAATCAGATTCACACAACCACCCAACCACCCACCCCACCACCACCACCCCCCCAATCCAGATCAAAATGAGTTGTTGTAAAGGCAGCACTGACATGGGCACAGCCTAAAGAAATACAAGTGCAGCTACAGAAGTCTTGAGAAGCACAGCAGGTGTGTATTCCAAGATCTCTTAAGGATTATGCAGAGGGAGAAGCCACCTGACACAAACCCGAGCAAGAATTTTTCTTTTTTTTCCTTTACATCAGGTATAGTCCCCATAGAATTTCTACCACAAATTCACCCATGCACCATCAACTTAGTCCTTGTGCTCTTCTCCAAAATCCACTGCTCCTACCAAATTCATCTTCTCCCTCTTTCTTTCTCATCCTCCCTTACAAATGCCCCCTACCTCATTGGTCCCCACCCCCAACTCCCATATCAGATATTTCATTTTCTAAGTATCTGGATGTCCTTGCTAATAAATTTCTCCGTGCCATTTGCCATCATTAATGTACTCAGAAACACATGAAAAGATATGGAAAGTGGATACTATAAAAAGAAGCAGAGAACAAAAAAATCTTGGAAAAAGTAGAAATTGAAAAGTCAGTAAAAAAGATAGAATTGAGGAAATCTGCCTCCACTCTTCCTCCAAAAATAAAAGATAATAATAGAACAAAGAAGAGGAAAGTTAGGAGAGAGAGAGAGCTCTCCTCAAGAAGACCAATGATCAAATAAAAACCTCAGAGAATGAGTGAGAAACTAGAAGAAAGAAAATCTTTATCAAAATAATTCAAGAAAATCTCCCAAATTGACTCCCACCCCACCCCAGGGTCCAGGACTGTGGCTAAAGATATAGTAACATATAAGTGTGAATTTCAGAGCATTGCAGTGAGGCAGGTGAAGCGGAATAGTCTCTGGAGCTCCTAGCAAGGCGATTATTAGTCTGGAAGATCAGATTGCTTGGGGCTTTGCAACTATAAATTAGAAAACAACAATGCCTTCAAAATGCCAAAGAAAAATAAATCCTCAGGGGAGAATTGTAGAGCCAGCCAAATTGCTAATCAATGTGAAGACAGATTAAGGGAATTTTCGGAAAAGCTAGGTCTCCCTAGCTTTTTTGGGTTTCCCAAAGATTCTAATTTCTGAATTTCTGACAACTCTCTGTTGTCAGATTAGCTTGAAAGTGTGCAGTGGCATAAGAAGGCAGCACCCTAACAGAAAGGAAGACGCATCACATAAGGAGCAGGGGAAGTGAGGACCAAATCCTGGGGGGCTGGTGAGTGCAGCTGGCCGAGGCGAACTGGCACTAGGCGCAGAGAGCACCAGGCCAGAGTCAGAAGCCAGAAGTTCCGACAGATCAGTTCAGGAGGATAAAATCTGTAGATTCTCTGATGCAAGTGAAGATCTTGAGAGGAGGTTTAAACAATCAGCAAAATGCTCAGGTTTGAAATGGCAAGAATGAACTGAAAAACTAGCTAAGCAATGTGGACAAGTGAAATTTTAAAGGGCAAAACTCTACTGCTGGAATTTATTACATGACTCAGCCAGGAAAAATGATTGCTGTGACAATGTTTGCACTACAATCTATAGAACTTGCAAATCAGATCTATCAGGTGCACTTCACCTAGTTGTAATGCACTTCACTTTGGCATGCCTCAGAGATGTTGTGGGTTTTCCCAACTGAAGTTCTTCAAAGTCTCAGCCTCAAGGGTATCTATGAGGCCACTTTCTCTACAGCCTATGCCCACTTTGTGGCTCTGTGTCACATGCAATGCAAGAAGATTCATTGTTTTGTTTTGGTTTAGATCTAAGGCTACGCACACTCCCTAGACTACAGTCTATGTCAGCAACTTTTATATGTCCTGGGAAACCCAAAATATGTTTGATTCACTAGACAACAATACAGCTTTCTTACACTGGACTAGAAAGGAACCTGAAATATCTTCAAGGTGTCCCTGTATTAGGAAAGAAAAATGATTTGAAAGGAAAAGAGAAGCTTAAAAAATGTCAGTTCTCAGGAAATTGAATGGTAGTGACTATCGGCTGAGAAAGAGTTGCTACTTAATGAAGACTGCCTTGCAGTTTTATAAGATGCCAAGTGTTCTAGGAATGGATGGTGGGGACAGTTGCAAGGTGAATATGAACAATACGCTTAAAGGTATTTCAGATAGTAAGTGTTATGTTTGTGTTTTATCACAAAAGAAAAACTGTGGAGATTCTAATTTCTGAATTTCTGACATCAATTTCAGATATTTAGTAAATACAGCCTGCCAATATTCTTTTTATGCAGGTTTGCCTTATCCCTCCTGAATATAAATTCTTTAGCTTATAAGACCAGTTCTTGGACTGGTAGTTAAGTTGTTCTGCTTGTATTAACCATCAATTCAATTAGTTTGCTTTTTCTCTTGATGGAAAATAAAATTTCTCATCTAGAACTTTTCAGCAATTCCTCTGCCATGCCAACTTTACTTGTGCACTCTTTTACAAATACAGCTACAAGCTGAAACTGAGGGGGGAATGTACCAATACCAAAAAATGAAGTAGTCGAGATAAGCGAGGAGAAGAACAGATCAGATGGGCAGTTAACATAGTAGAAGTAGACCCAACTCTAGGTCACTTAAAATACAAAGAAGTTCACATAGTATGACAAAAATCTAACTATATTCTGTTTAAGAAGATGTTTTCATGGCACAGCAAAGTTGAAAATAAGGTGATCTAGTAAAAGATACACTTGTCAAATGACAGTCATTTTCTAAAGACAGACAATTTCCCTGTGAAGGACCAGATTGTAAATATTTTAGGGTTTGCAAACCATACGGTCTCCGTCATCACTATTCTTGTTACAGCGTGAAATCAGCCAGAAACGAGTAAATGAAGGGGTGTGGCTATGTGCCAATAAAACTTTCCTGAAATACTTAGTCATCATGCTGGATCTGACTCAAGCCCCTTAGGTTAGCTAATTTCCGATTAATCCCTGGTCATCTCTCGGGCTCCGCCGCCTTTCTCCTCTCCCTGCTCTGTCCTGCTCAACTCCACCCTGATGGAGATAGTGTCTTTCTGCTCCTCCTACCCACAAAGGCTTTTTCCATCTCAGAGTGGTGGTTTTGCTCTCCCCTCCAACCCCTGCCTGGAAAATTCTTCACCACAATCAGTTCTGCATTTTAGACAGTATTCTCCCCAAACACCATCACCTCAAAGAAGCCTCCGCCCCTATCATCCAAACTGAGCGACCAGCCTCTCCCACCAGGCCACATAAAGCTTCACCTCCTCACCTTTGACTGGTGCTTTCTTTGTGCATTTGTCACCACCTGCACATTACTTCTTTCATTGTTTTCTTGTTGCTCTGTCTCCCCAGAATAGGTCTAAGTTCTTCCGCTAGGGCTCTGTCTACTTTGCTCATTGGTGCAAATGAGCAATGTTTGTTGCAATATTTATTAAATTATTGCATGAATAAATATTTTCTGTTTACAGCCATTAGAAAACTAAACTCGGCCCTCCCTGGTGATACAGCAGGTAGAACACAGCACTGCAAGCGAGCCACAGCCACTTCCAGTGCAAGTTCAATCCCCAGCCTGGGAGATGACCCACATGGCGCAGCAGACCTCTCCTGTCTCACCTGCTGCTCCTCTCAGCAGTGTACTTCATCGATCTGCCTGTTCTGC
>NW_004567109.1:61382246-61412088 GCF_000260355.1 Condylura cristata
AAAAAAAAAACTCAAAAAAAAACCTCAATAAATTTGCCTTTTCCCCTGTGGGAGGGGGGGAAGAAAACTATAGCCTCCATGAAGGGCCCCTACATTCTTTTTCAATCTAAAAAAAACAAATTCTATATCTTGATCAGTATTTTTCTTCACTAGTGATGTCATGAAAAAATAGGAAAATAAAACCCATTTCCCATTTGACCAACAAATGGCAAGAATAAATGCCTGCCTCTAATGATGGGAAATTTCTTAAACACGTTTAAGCATTGGTGATCTAACAGTGATGAAACAAGGTATTTCTAATTTTGTAAGTAATTGTTTTTAGAAGTTGGCCTGAGTGTTATAAGATTCTGTATCATCAGAGGCAAGGACCTCAGAATCCCTTTACCCATTCCTGTCTTACTAAGGGCTGGAATGGGCCACGAGGGGAGAAAGGAGTTCTCAAGGTGACAGAACAGGACAAAGGCTCTGACCGGATTTCCACAGTTAGTCAAGGAACTTAACTTTGCACTCTACGATAGCACTTTTTCAAAAGCATGCCTTTTTCTTTTATCATGAAAGTAGCATTTATGAGAAAATGGATCAGCTATTAAGTGTGGAGCTTCAATGGCTAATGGATTCTTTCTTGTCTCTTGGTTATAATCAGAGAATGAATATATTCTCCACACCTTTTTTTTTTTTTTAATAAGAAAGTCCCAGTTGCATGTGAAATTATTTTTATCTTTCAAACAAAAAATGTTGGCTTTGGAGTTTAATTAGCTAATCCTCAGTATCTCACATCAGAATTAGTTGTCTTTCCAAGGTAGGTGCATAATCATTGAAGTGTTTATCAGGAGGTGTCTTTCATCCATTTTCAAGCCATTTCTCTCTTATTTTAGGATTTGAAGTAGAAAGAGTTCTTAATCCTTCCACTGCTTGTTTCTATTCCCTGCTGAGACTAGAGAAGGAAACCAAATTTACTGAGAACCAACAATAGTGGTGGACTTCAGAGCCAGGGGCTCATTTAATCCTCATTATAACCCTTTGAGGGTTTTACAGGTAAGGAACAGGTCAGGGAAGGAAAACAAACAGCATTTCGAATCAGACACTTATAAGATCAGACTTCACCCCCTAACCCGTTTAGCTACATCACCCTTGACGATCACTCAGCTTCTCTGAGCCTCCAGGACACATACTATACAGTAGAACTTTCTGTGATGATGGAAATATCACATATCTGTGATGGAAACATCTTGAAATGTGGCTACTGTCACTGAATTTAAATTTTATTGACTTTAAGTTTGAATTAATTAAATACAGGTGGCTACAGGTAGCTAATGTCTACCATACACATCAGTATAATTTCACTTACTATTCTCTCAGACCTAGGCAAGAAGAACACATATCCAGGGTCCTGCACTTTAGGGGTCCTATATAGCACTCCCCTGATCTGATGCAATCCTCCCTGTGAAATGAGGTGTCCTCAGAACCCCACCTCCCTAGTCCACAGCTCTTCCCACTTGGAAACCTTACTTTGTGTCCCTGAAATCAATTCCTCATGTTACATAAAAACTTCTCCCCAAATAGCCCATATGCCCTTTCAGGGCTGCCTAGACCTCTCCCCTAGTAACATGCTGGCCTACGGATCATTAAACATGACTATGGGCATGTGAGCACATCTCACATGTGCAGGCTGGTGTGTCCACATGGGAACATGCAAGGCCCATGTGGCACTGAGTGCAAACGGGTCTGAAAAGAGAAAGGAGAGCTGCTAGGCTCAACTCTTCCTGCAAGCCGAGGCCGAGGTATAGCTCCCCCAAGAGCCTTTGACTAAGCTTTGACATTTAATAAGGCAATCATTAGCACCTTAAATTAAAATGAGCAGGGCCCTCCCTGGTGGCGCAGCGGGTTAAAGCACAGCACAAAGAAGCTTAAGCCACTTCCGCATGAGTTCGATCCCCGCCTGCCCTGGAGGTGACCACATGGCGTGGCAGACCTCTCCTGACCTGCCCTCTGCTCCCCTCAGCAGTGTACTTTGTCGATCTGCCTGTTCTGCTCCCCACTCTGTCCCTGGTGAATCCTCTCACCCTCCGCATATCTGGCCTGCACCCCAGTTCTGTACAAATAAATAAATAAATCTTAAAAAAAATTTAAAATGAGCAATTTTTATGCATAGATATATAATTGTTGCTATAATTTCCAACCAACGAATGCTATTGCACCACCCTTACCCCCCAGGAACAGCCTAGCCTAGAAGATTCTTGCTCAAACAAATTAATATGGCTCTTACTTCTTAAATTTTAGCAATCCTTGGATTCTGCTTCTTTCCAAGCCTCCTCTCCAGTTTCCCATTAACGTCTTCTGGAGACCCTTGTGATGGGGAAGGCAACACTTGATCATCTCCTTACAATGCCAGGGAGGCCTCTGCCCTCCTGTTCATCACTCCCCACAAGGGAAAGGTCAGCCAACCTTTGGGCAGAGCGTGCAGTGAAATCTGGCTGGAGCTACAGCACCTGGAAGGTTTCATCACTGCTCTCCCATGTTGCCTAATGTTCCTGGCCTGTTACAGCAAGTGAGGCAGCCTCTTCTGTTTTCCACTCAATGGAGCAAGGGAAGAGTGGACCTCCTTTAGGACTGGGTATTTTCTCTGTCCTAGCAGGTCCTCATGGGTGGGCATGCTGATCTCTCCTTTAGAGTTGAGGAAGGAAAATGCTTTGGCAAAACCTTCCCCAAAAAGCTAGTAAGACACTTGTCCAAATACTAACAAAGCTTGTCTGTTAGGTCTAAGAGAACTAGGTACCTCAGTGCCTTCTCAGAGGCAGAGTGATGACACAGAAAGATTTGGGCACTTCAGGACTTGTCTATGATACCACCTCTTATTATCAGCATAGCCCTACCCTACCTACTCTCACACCTAACCACCCCCAAGGTAACTATCATCTCACTACTAACTGGACCAGTGGTTCTTTAATTGACTACTTACCTGGACCTCTTCATAGAAATCCCAAAGGTATGATAGGGCTCGAAATCCCAGTCTAGCTTGAAGAAGCAGTAGTATAAATACATTGTCCTGTCACCTCCTCCACTTCCTCTACAGTGGTTATCATGGCTCATGGTCAAGGTCAAAACCTTTGTTCCAACCTCCCAAGCCATCTCATACAAAAGATGATAGTATCTTTACTTGCAGAAGTCCCCAGCGTCTCTTCCTTACCTAAAATGGGTCCTGTCTGAAATGGCAGGTGAGGGTCTGACAGAATGAGCATCTGGGTTTGCATGGTTTGTGCCATGTGGCTTTGAAAAGCACCCAAGCTCCCTGAACCTGATTTTCCTCCGTGGTGAGTGTCCTAGGTTGTCATGAGGATTAAGTGAAATGCTTGTATGCCTGCTGGCCTGTTATGGGAGAAGTTCCATATTCTTTGGTTCTCCCTTCCCTTCTTGTATCAACACAACCTCAGTGACCTCTCTTCAGAATTTAAACTGTGTTTAGACTTGCTGATATTGTTTGCTTAAAAATATATACAATGCTTTCTCTGTGTACAGTTTTCTAAGAAAAAGAGCAAAGCAAGAGTATTCTGGTTTTGACTCATATGAAGTGAGCTACTTGCTTTTATGTATGGCCAAGACAATTTCATCTGTCCCTCCTTCTGGGACTCCCAGGCCCCTGTTCACC
Organism: Condylura cristata; assembly: GCF_000260355.1. NCBI lineage: Eukaryota > Metazoa > Chordata > Mammalia > Eulipotyphla > Talpidae > Condylura > Condylura cristata. Next base: position 61,385,893 of record NW_004567109.1, read on the forward strand.
TATCTTTGTTGGTCAAGATAATAATATCAAGTATTTTCACTGACTCCTCCTCTAGCCTGTGAGCTCCTGGGAAGTAGGCACATATCTGAGTCATCTTTACAGCTCCAGGTCCTGGGGGAATGCCTGACACAGAACAGAAAGCCCTGCAAGTTTGTTGAAGGAATGAGGGGATGACTGAAATGCAGCTCAGCTATGTCCTGACCCTGCAAACATTTTGATTCATATCTTCTCTGGGTTATAGGCTGACAGTCAGCTGCCTTGAATGTTAAGTTGCATTTAGATGCTTTCACTGCCTAGGAAGAAATAAATCAGTTCCAAGAAATAAATGTATTCACCTTATCTGCAAGTCCTTTGGAGAAAAATACTCATCCACAATGCAGAAGATTCTGTTAATTCAATCAGATCAGACATGCCTGGTTAGAAAGCAAAGGCTCTTCCAGAGATCTAACCCATTATGGCATCTTCCCAAGTGATGATATGCTAAGGCTCCATATAGTCCTATCAAAATAAAAAAAGATAAACCCTCTAACTATCAAGTTCCCATTCTGAGTGTAAGATACAGGGGTTCACTGCATCCACAGATAGAGCTGCAGGTTCCATTACAAGAGCAGGAGTGGCGTGGCTGACATCTAGCTTGGAACATGTGTTGGAAGAAGCTCAAGAAAATGTTTGTGGAAAGAGCGGCCCTGACCACTGCACCCTGGAAAAGGAAGTCATTTAACTCGACTGCTACGTAGAGCCCAATGCCTCCTCTGCCCCCTTGAAAATGCACCTCCTCCGAGGAGACCCACCGCAAACTCTGCCTCTCCTGTCCCTGCCCACAATTCCTCCAGCAGACTCGGCCTGCCCTCCCCAGTGACCCCACAACCCCCACTGCACAATGTTCTGTCAGAGGCTTGCTCCTTGCCTAGGAGTACCAGCACCTGCTTCTCCCACCAGGAGAAGAAATAGGTCTTATTCTTCTTGGATCCTCCCACACAGCTCAGCCTATTTCCATAATGACAACAATAGTTGCACTTATTAAGCCCTACAGTATTCTGAACAGTTTTGCTGTGTACCTTATACGTATTATTTCACTTAAGCCTGAAAACAAATTTGTGAGGTTTGAAAATAATCTGCAAGGTTATTTTCTCCCAATATTTTCTTTTTACTCCCAATCTTTTCCTATGAAAAATTCTAAACATGCAGAAAAGTTGAAGAAATTATAGTGAATATCCCGTTTTCCATTCCCTAGATTCTATAATTAACATTTTAAGATAATTGCTTTTTCACATCTGTCCATCCCTTTCAACATTTATCAATCTACTTTATTGTAATATATAAAAATAAATAAATAAAGTGCAAGTGTCCTTTAACTCCCTCTTTTACCCACTCAGAAAGTTTCACAGAAGTTAAGCATTTTACAGAAGGCTACACATCAAATAGGTAGCACAGCCAGGATTGAATTCCCCATCTGCTAACTATAGAATCCATACTCTTCCTCTCTACTGGCATGTTTCTGATCAACACTTTCCTTGGTGAAGAATGGAGGAAGGAATGAAGGAAGGAAGGAAATGATTTGCAGTCAGTATTAGGATACATATACATACTAGTTTATTGCCAAGTGAAAATCTACATCAATGTGTGTCCATCTTTTGAAGACTTCCTTCAGTAACTAAATAATTATGATCTCCTGGGTGTTAATTCATACTAGAGTTTATATTATTATAGATAGAGGTAGATAAGTTAAAACACAAATTTTTAAATTGGAAATATTTGGATAGTGATTATACCATATAAAATAAACCAAAGACAAGGGTCTTGGGAGAATCTGGATGCTGCAGCTGACATTGAGTGATCGGAAGGAAAAGGAAGCACTGAAGAAGATAAAAGTAATTCGGATGTTGAACTTGCAAGTTGATAAGACATCAGCCTTGGGAAGAGCTGAGAGGTATTGTTGAACATGGGTCCCACTACCCTATGACATAAAAGTCAAAAACCATGCTACCGACTTTGGAGGAAAGAACTAATTTAATTCAAGATCACCAGGCAGGAAGCAGGGTTCTCAAATCAGTCTCCCAAGGACTCTGGTGGTATTTAAGGGACTGAAACAAAGAAAGTTGAAGCTGAGGGAGTGTGATTGGTTGCTTTCTGCTAAGTCATGGTGTAACACAAATTTGGGTGCAGAACTGCAACAAAACTGAGCACCTCTTGCTTCTGAATTTTGTCTAACAGTGTGCTGCATATCTTAGTTCCATCTTCCATGGCCAAATTTTTTTCTCTGGTCAATGAGAGGCCACCTCAAGCACAGAGAATGTTCTTCTGAGCCTGTGCTCTGAAACAAAATTTGTTGGCTTAGGCAAAACCTGTTGTTAAAAGACGATAGGAGCATTTTTGTCCCACTGTTTCACTCTTGCAAGCCACCCTGCTGTTCTTGCAAGATAAGGAGAAAGAGGAAAGAATCATCTCCACCATAATGGTTTCAGAAGCATGGTTCAGCCAAAGACACAGAAGATCAAAGTCAACAAGATGGGAAGGATTTGGACATAACTGAGAAATTGAAAAGAAGCCAGAGGGGCTAAGCAAATAAAAAGAGTCATAGCAGATGATGTTGGTGAGACCTAGGGATAAACTCATTAGTGAAGGTAGAAATCATAAAAGATGGTACAATGGGAGTTACTAGAAGGTCTTAATAAGGGAGGAGTGGCAAGATCTGATTCACCATATTTAATGATTACTCTAAGTAAATATTTCTAGGATCAGCCTTTTGGAGACAAGAATGAAAGCAGGAGATCCTTGGAGTTTGGGTCTTTACCCAAATTCATATATTGAAACCCTAATCCTCACTACTGCTAATATGACTTTTTTTGGAAATAAGTTATGTAAAGAGATAATTAAGCTAAAATGAGGTCTTTAGGGTGAACTCTATCCCTCTGTGACTATTGTCTTTATATGAAAAGAAGTTTATGGTATAGATTAACACAGAAGAGACCATATGAAAACAGAAAACCATCATCCTCAGCCTAGTAAATAGTGCTAAGAAGAAATGATTCCAGACTACACCTTAATGTCAGACTTCTTGCATCCAAAATGCAAAAAAATAAGTATTTGTTCTTTAAGCCACCCAGTCTGCAGTACATTGCTATGTCAGTATAGCAAAGTACTAATTTAACAGTTAAGAAAACTAATTCAACAGTTAAGAAAATTTTGCCATGGTCTTCTTAAGAGAAGATGGTCTCTCTACAAGAAGAGGTAAGACTTAGGATCTATTTTGGAAGTAGAACTAGCAGAATTTACTGATGTATTTGACATGGAAAAGAGGAAAGGAAAAGAGTTAAGATGAAAGAAGTAATTAGGATTAGGCTCAACTACTGAATGAATGGAAATAGGGAAGATTTGAAGATCTCCTTGGAAGTAGACATCCAGAGTTCTGTTTTGGACCAGCTAAGGTGAACAAGAGAGCGGCAATACAGTGTGAGCTTTCTGAGCCTTCATGATAAACACAGAAATATCCAGGTCCACTGAGCATCTGTCAAGTTCCAAGCATCATACAGACACTTTTGCAAAAATAAAAATAATGTAGATCTTATGACCCAGAAAGCCAAGAACTTGTTTTAAAACCTCCGCAATGTATATCCCACAGGAGTACATTTTTCTAGTGGCTAGAGAAAACAGTCTTGATTAGAGTTATACTGATGCCATAAATCTGCAGGCAGTCTGGGGCCAAGTCAGGACATATCTGAAGCCAAGTGTATGTGACATTTATCTGAGTAGGAGTTGAGAATGTTGATTTGCCTACATAGTTGTGTTAAGTGATCAGAAATTAATGCAACATGTTTTGTTAAGATGATTTCAATTGTCTAAGAAGCTTAAGTCTTTGAACAAAGAGAGTTAGGGACAGAAGTGTATTATGAGATAAATTACACCTTCAGACTCAACCCACAAGAGCCAAAAGCAAAAAGTTGGATAATCCCTGCATTCATTAATAAGTGACTCTGAACAGCCATAAAATAATAAATAAAGATGTAGCCCTCAAACCATACCACCTGCCTGCCGGCTCTGGTCTACAGACACAAGGTCGGCATGGCTATTTGCAGGTGTCAAGTTGATTCTTTGACAAAGATCCAGCATGGATTCTGACGCAATACTGGATTCAGCTCCAATACCAGTTTCAGCTCCAATACTGGTTTCAGCTCCATTGTTTCTTCTTTGATCTCTTCAGTAGCACATGGCATGAAACGAAGCACTCAAAACAAAAATCTGGATGCAAATGCTATAGCCTTTCTAACAAACTTGTCCCGCATGTTCTATAGTCCTCCGTGGCATGGCAAATCTCTCTCCTGTCTTGCTTGATGCTCCCCTCAGCAGTGTACTTCATTGATCTGTCTGTTATTCTCCCGACCCTGTCTCTGGTGAATCCTTTCACTGCCCCTGCACCTCTGGCCTGTACCCCAATTCTGTATGAATAAATAAATCTTAAAAAAAAAAAAAGAACCCAGATCCATGAATAAATCTTAAAAAAAAAAAAGAACCCAGACCCATGTTCAAACTGCCCAGAGATGAAGAATATGCTATCACGCATATTGTACATTTCCTCCTCCCATCAATTTTGATTCCTTCCCAGCTGTTCAGCATGCCTGGTGGGTTATCATGGTCATACAAGGGGTATTAAACTCAGTAGGAAATTTGTACAGGCATGAATATTACAGTATATGCATATAGGCATCAAACAATAATTCTTTGAACTAAATTGTGTACCTCCTTAGCGTGGTACATAGTGGGTTATTATTCAATAAAGCCTGAATAGATGAGTGAATGAACAACGGATTAAAAAATTCCAGTTGGCATCATGATGTTAATAAACTCTCTTAAGATGCTCAGATCTAAGTAAGTTTACATTTTCTTCATAGTTTCTTCACATCCCCAAGGAGTTTAAGATATTAAATTTGGTTCTGAGAGTTAGAAAAGAAATGAAGGTTACTCCAGTTAACACGCGGGTCTCAGGGAGTTACTTCAATGCCTACCTTCAGCTATAAATGGATCATTACTTTAGGGATTTCTCATATTGCTTGATATAGTTTGCCTATATTTAGCTTGGACAAGCATCCCCTTTCTTAGTCTCTCTGGATACCTTCTACCTCTCTGCAGGCAGTCTTAATATAAGTACTTGAAAAAAGTAGTAAAAAAAACTTCACAATACTCAAATGCTAACAATCACCCTCATAGTAAGCTTCCTCTCTCCTGGTAGTGCCAGTGACAGAGGGACAGCCAGCTGAGTAAGCAGTCACTGCAGAAAGTTCAGAAAATAGAAGGAACTGTCATTGGACTTCTGCCACCAGGGAAAAGGAAGGAGACTGAGGGTGATTCCTGCATCTTGGCACCTGCACCACTTCACATAGCTGAGGACCATACTAACTTTTCCCATCCAACATATCCTTGGCTCTGTACTCTTCCTGACTCATAATCCTGAAACCAGAAGCTCATAAACCCACTCTCCAAATCAAACACTCTCTAGAAGAGGGGGAAAGGGCTTTCCTTGACTGCGCCATCTATATTTCTTTTTAATCTTTTCACAAAAACACAGAAGTATAGGGGAAATCTCATCTCATGAAGTGACCAAGAAATAACCACACCAAGTCTTCTGTCCCAAAGTTTAACCAGCACTATAGAAAAGTGTAGCAGAAACAGCTTAAGGAAAGATAGAGCCTTGGCTTCACCACTTACAAACTGAGAAAACTTGGAAATTCAGTTCTCAGATCTCTCCTGGTGCAACATAATAGTATAATAATGCATACTCCAGATAATATATGTAAGTCTTCTGTAATGCCCTAGTCATTCAAGCAAAGATAACTGTTATTATCACCCATGACTCCTGTATGGCTTCCATCTATATAGAGTTAAAGAAGTAACTTGACTTTATCAAGCAAGAGAGTACACTTCCCTGACCAGGAAGAGTACAATGAAAGCACCATAAAAGTAAGACTGTATTGACACAATGCCATTACCAGAACTAACAAATATTCACTAGAAATTCCCCTGGTGCCCATAAACCATCACAACTCTACCAACCTTGAGTTTGTCTAAGCACGTGTTTAAACAATTTAATTTCCAGCTCATAAAGTCTCCCGGGGTAACAGCTTCCACCCATTAGTCATAGTCCATAAATTGTGTCTTTATTAATGCAACAGCCTTTAGGGGACATGATGAAAATTAGAAGATGCATTTCAGATGCTGTTTCAGATGTGGGTTGAATCTGCCATTTTTTACTTCAAAGATCTTAGGTTAATCCTTAGACTCTTCACTATAAAGTGGATTAATGGCACCTAAGTGAAGCATAGCTCACCCTCAGTGCCTTTATGCCACTTCTTCTGCCAAGAATGCTTTTGTCATGGTTCACTTACACATTTTATTAAAATCTTCATCCAGGCCCTTCCTGGTGGCACAGCAGGTTAAAGCACAGCACCAGGAAGCTAAAGCCACTCCAGCATGAGTTTGACACCCCACCCCGGAGGTGACCACATGGTGTGGCAGGCCCACTGCTCCCCTCATCAGTGTACTTCATCAGTTGGCCTGTTCTGCTCCCACTCTGTCTCTGGTGAATCCTCTCACCACCCTTCCACCTCTGGCCTGTACCCCAGTTCTGTATGCATAAATAAATAAATCTTAAAAAAAAAAACTTCATCCAAAGCTCACCTCTAAGAAATGCCCCATGTCTATGCTATAAATACAAAAAAAAAACTAGTGAAACTTTTTCTGACATTGGACAGTAAGCAGAAAAGTATTGTGAATTCAACAGAAATATTACTGAGAAGAGCAAAGCAAGTAAGATGAAATTTATAAATGCATTGGCTTTTGCAATATGGAGTTTATTTTGGGAACTCTTAATAGGAAATAAAAGTCCAAACAAAGACTAAAATCTAGCTAAGTTGAAGAACCTACGATTGGTACAGTAGAAAGCAGAGGGCACTGGCATTTGGGAAGAAGAATACTGGAGAAGAAGGAACTCATCTGCATGATGAACTCATCTATGGATGGATATTAATTTTGCATGCAAACTCTACAAAACCAACTGCTGGGGAGTTAAAAGCTGAACAATTCCTATTGCTTACATATAACTGGAACACATTTGAGTTTCTGTCAGCTTGAGTAGAAAGAAGTCTCCAAAAACTAAGGACATTTAACCAAGACCCCAGGACAATATCCAACAATTGCAGAATATATATTCTGGCCAACTGTACATGGAAAACATTGTTAGATGCTATGCAAGTCCATTACAAGTCTTACTAAGTTTAGAAGGATGGCAATCATAAGGATACAGTCTCTGACTATTGTGGAATTAATTGATAAATCAAAACAGGAAAGTTATCTGAAAAAGCCCCATATTTAGAAATTAAACAACACACATGTAAGTCATTCGTGGGCCAAAAAGAAGTCATAAGGGGCCCTCCCTGCTGGTGCAGTGGGTTAAAGCACTGCACTGAGAATCTAAAGCCACTTCCACGCGAGTTCGATCCCCGCCTGCCCCAGAGGTGACCACATGGTGTGGCAGACCTCGCCTGACCCGCCCGCTGCTCCCCTCAGCAGTGTACTTCATCAATCTGCCTGTTCTGCTCCCCACTCTGTCTCTGGTGAAGACTCTCACCACCCCTGAGCCTCTGTCCTGTACCCCAGTTCTGTATGTACAAATAAAATAAATCTTTAAAAAAAAAAAAAAGAAAGAAAGAAATCATAAGGGAAATTAGAAAATCATTTCAAACTTAATGAAGTAAAAATAAACACAGCAAAACTCAAGGGATGCAGCTAAATCAATGTGTAAGGTTTTTAAAAAGAGGAAGTATTATATCAACTACTTTCACCTTAAGAAACTAGAGGAAAGAGCAGAAACTAAACAAAAAGTAAGGAGATGAGAGAAAACAAAGATGAGATGGAAATCAATAGAACAGAAAATGGTGAAACAATAGAACCTTTTTTAAAAAGTTCATAAACTCAAAGTTGATTGTCAAAAAGATTTTCTTAAGAAGGATTTATGCCAGGAATGCAAAGTTGGTTTGTAATTAGAAAATCAATGTGATTCTCCATAATAGCAGACAAAAAAAAAAAAAATGAGAAACATATAATCATTTCCTACAATTAGAAAAAGTATTTGAAATAAACATCCAACTCACAGAACACTAAAAATAAAAGAAACATTTTCAACCTAACAAGGAGAAATTTGCTGAAAATTATAGTTAACACCAGACTTAATGATGAAAGACCAAATTCTTCCTCCAAGACTAGGGGAAGCAAACACTTCACTCCCATCACTTCCATTCAACAATCCATTGCAAATTCTTGCCAGTGCAGTAAGGCAATAAAAGAAATAAATAAAACCTTTATTTGCAGATGACATGTTCATGCATATAGAAAATCATAAATCTACTGCCCAAAAGAGCTACCAAAAATAATCAGTAAAATAAAGAAAATTCATAGAATGTAAGGGTAATATACAAAACCCACTGTAATTCTATTTAGCTATACTAATTTAGAAATAAATTTTAAATGCTATTTGTAGTAGTACAAATAGCATTTAAAATTTATTTCTAAATTACAAAGTACAAAGTACTTGGGTATAAACAAAATATCTGCAAGAACTGGATAAATGAATAAATATTTATTTATACTGGATAAATATTGCTGAGAGTAGTTAAAGAAGATCTAAATAAAATCATAGTCCATGCTCTTATAACTGAAAAACGCAATTTTGTAAAGACGAATATTCCCAAACTGATCTAGAGAGTCAGTGTAATCCCAGTTAAGATTTTACAGTTCTTTATGAGTTAGTAAGATGATTTTAAAATGTATGAATGTAACAGATCTAGATTATCCAAGAAATTTGATATTTAGAAAACTCAAAGAACTGATATTACCGTGTTTGCAGATATGGCATAAAATCAACAGACTTTTTCTGTGGAAGTCCAAATAGAAAGTATCTTAGGTTTTGTGGGCCACATACAACTCTTTAAAGGATATAAACACCAGTTTTATCTCATAGATCATACAAAACAAACCTTGGGCCAGAGTCAGCCTTTGGACTGTAATTTGTTACATTACAAACTTCCCCTGCAATAATCAGAACCATGGTAATGATGTAAGAATTATAATTCAATGGAGCATAATGGACTCCAGAAATAGACCCACACACATAAAGCTAATTGATTTTTGGAAAGGAAGTCAAGGTAATACAATGAGAAAAGTATAGTCTTTTCAGTAAATGGTGCTAAAGCAACTGGATAGCTGAGCAATAATAGCAATAATAATAATAATAATATCACATCTTACATAATACTATGTACAAAAATATGTTGAAATACATAAAAGATTTAAGTTGACTCATTATAACTATAAAACTTTCAGGAAACATAGGGGAACGTGTTCATGACTTGTGGGTAGGCAAAAGTTTCTCTGATTAGAACACAAAAAGTGAAAATCATAGAGGAAAATAATTGAGAAATTAATTTTCAGCAAAATTAAAAACTGTCATTCCACAAAAAATGCAATTTGTTTTGTGACTGGTATCCAGAATATATAAGTAACTTATATCTTTAGTAAATGAGTCAATAAATTAAAATGGGGGAAGTTTCAAACAGGTATTTCCAAAATACATGTAAAGTTGCTCATTATCACTAGGGTCAAAGAAATGCAATTTAAACGCATCGTGATAAATGATAATATGGCACATCCCTTCAAAATGTATGAGACACACCAGAAGGAGTACTAGGAGGGAAGTAAATAGCAACATAGGCCCATATTAAGAAACAAGAGAAAGAGCCCAGATTAACAACATACTCTCTTTTCTCAAGGAAATTTAAAAAGAACAGAAAAATATCCAAAGCCAGTCGAAGGAAGGAATTAATAAAAAGCAGAGCAGAAATGAAATAGAAATCAAAAGGACAATTGAAAAGATCTTTAAGACAAAAACAACTTCTTTGAAAAAATAAAACAAGTAAACCTCTAGCTAAGCTCACAAAAAGAAAAGGGAGGGAGCAAAAACTCAATAAATACAATAAATAGGATCAAAAATGAAAGAAGGAAATTATAGCAGACTGAAAAATTCAGAAGATTATCAAAGATTGATCTGAATATTTACATGTGAACAAATTTGACGTTCTAAACAAAATAGATTCTTAGATTCATAGAATAATCTATAACTGGCTAGGGAAGAAATAGAAACCCTAAACAAGTCAGTCACAAATAAATTAAATCAATAATAAAACTCTCCTACAAAGCAAAAGTCCAGGACCAGAGGACTTCATAAGTAAGTTCTACCAAACTTTCAAAGATGCATTAATTCCTATCATGCTCAGACTCTCAAAATCTTGAGAAATACTTCCAAATATCTTTTCTGAGGCCAATATTATCAAAGACAACACAAAGAAAAATGGATATATATGCAGAAACTCTTGATAAAATCTTAGCAAACCTAATCCAATAAGGTATCCAAGGATAATATATCATGACTAGATGGGATTTATATCAGGAACACAAACATGGTTCAACATCTGAAAATCAATCAATAAAATTCACCACATCAACAAAATGAAAATCATGTGAATATATCAATAAATTCTGAGAAAGCACTTGCTAAAGGATCAACATCCATTTAAGATGAAACTCTTTAAAAAAACAATGGTGCTAAATGGAACATAACTTAATGTAATAGAAGCAATCTATGACAAACCCACAGCCAATGTCATTTTCGATGATGAAAAACTGAAAACATTTCCACTAAGATCTGGTAGAAGACAAGGATGTCCAATCTCAACATTACTGTTCAACAAAGCATTAGAAGTCCTATCTAGAGAAGTTAGGCAAAGGAAAGCAAAAAAAAAAAAATTCAAACTGAGAAAGAAGTAAAGCTATCATAATTTGCAGCAGCATGTATGATAATAAACAAAGAGAATCCCAAAGACCAAATGGAAAAACTAATCAAACAATAAATCAATTCAGCAAAGTATCAGTAAACAAAATAACACACAAATATCAGCTGCCTTCTTATATTCAAATGAGATATTAAGAAAGTCATCCAATTTATAATCTCACCAAAAAATATAGATACTTGGGAACAAACTTAGTAAAGTAGGTATACATAAAGGACCTATACAAGGAAGACTATAAAACATTGTTAAAGTAAATTGGAGACATAAAGAGATGGAAAAATATTCTCTGCTTATGAATACGAAGGATCATCATTGTTAAATGGCCACTTTACTGAAAACAATCTACAGATTCAGTGCAGCTCAATTAAAATTCCAATGGCATTCTTCAAAGAAATGGAATGACTATTAGTAAAATTCATGTGAAACCACAAAATATCGCAATTAGCTGAAACTCTCCTACAAAAAAAGGGAATATCACACTTCCAGACTTCAAACTATACTATAAATCCATAATAATTAGGACCTTCCTGTGGCTGCAGGGATTAAAGTCAGCTCTACCCACACGGTGCATCAGACCTCTCCTGTCTTACTTGCTGCTCTTCTCAGGAGTGTATTTCAGTAGATCCACCTGTTCTCTTCCCTATTCTGTCTCTGGTGAATCTGCTACAGGGCACCCCAATGTGAATTGGGTTGCCTGTCTGTGGGTCTTCACCTATGCGCTTATGATTCAATCGTATTATGGACACACTCAAAAGGTTCAATAGTGAATTTATTTATAAGGAGAAAGGTAAAGGAATAACCCAGGGAAAGAGGGAGAGAAACACAGGTTAACTAGGATGTCCTACCAGTTCTGCTGACTTGGACTCCACCAGAATGCTGAAAACCGATTGAGCGCCAAAACGATCAGCTGCGAACCACCAGGTTCCCCCCAGAGCCCACATGTCCAGTTTTATCCCAACCTGGCTGCTCAGCTCCGCCCTCACGTCCCCGCGTGCTTCTTCTTGATACTGATGGGATTTGGAGTTCCAGCATCTGGAGTAGGGGTGGAGTCCATGAAACCTGTACCTGTTACAAATCCTCTCACCGCCACACATCTGGTCTGTACCCAGCAGCGGGCGGGTCAGGAGAAGTCTGCCACGCCATGTGGATCTCCTCCAGGGCAGGAGGGAATCAAACTCATGCGGAAGTGGCTTAAGCTTCTTAGTGCTGTGGCTTAAGCTTCTTAGTGCTGTGCTTTAACCTGCTGCACCCTCTGCCCATTTTTTTGTATAAATAAATAAAATTTAAATAAATTCAGCAAAATTAAAACAATATGTTACTAGAACAAAAACACACAAAGAGAGGCCAGTGGAGTAAAAGTGAGAGTCTAGACATTAAAACCACATATTTATGGACAATTAATCTACAATAAAAGAGCATTGTATATGCATTGAAACAAGGAAATGTTTCTTCCAAAATGGTGCTGGGAAAACTGAATTGCCACATGCCAAGAATTAAATCAAACTACTTTCTCACACTATACCTGAAAATCAACTCAAAATGAATAAAAGACCTGAAGCAATAAACTACATAGAAGAAAATATAGGAAAAACACTCCATGACATAAACCTCAGAAACATCTTGGAGTTCTCATCTCAAGCAGTAAGAAAAGTGTAAACACATGGGTCTACAACAGGTAAAGAGACAGTCACCAAAATGATGGGCCATCCTACTGAATGGCAGAAAATATTTGCACACCATATACAAGGCACCGATATCAAAGATCTACAAAGAGATCCTTACATTGTACAATGCACCAAAAACAAAGCAAATAACCCGATCAAAAAAATGGGCAGAGGGCCCTCCCTGGTGGCGCAGCAGGTTAAAGCACAGCACTAAGAAGCTAAAGCCACTTCCGCATGAGTTCGATTCCCACCTGCCCCGGAGGAGATCCACATGGCATGGCAGACTTCTCCTGACCCGCCCGCTGCTCCCCTCAGCAGTGTACTTCGTCAATCTGCCTGTTCTGTGCCCCACTCTGCCTCTGGTGAATCCTCTCACCCTCTGCATCTCTGGCCTGTACCCCTGAAAAAATAAATAAATCTCTAAAAAAAAAAATGGGCAGAAAAGTTAAATAGATACTTCTTCAAAGGCATGCAAATGACCAACAGACATGTAAAATTTTCATCATCAATTATCATCAGGGAAATGCAGCTCAAAAGTACAATGAGATACCACTTCACGTCAGCAAGAATGGCCATATTAAAAACAAACAAGCAGCAAGTATTGGGCAGGGTGTGGAGAAAAGGAACCTTCTTACACTGCTGGGGGGGGGGAAATCTGTGGTCCTCAAAACACTAAACATGAATTCGCCATATGTCCCAGTGATTCCACTCCTAGGTATCTACTCAAAGGATGCAAAAACACTAATTTGGAAGGACACCTGCACGCCTACTTAATCATAGCACTAGCTACAATAGCTAAGACAATAGCTGGAAACAAACTAGCTGCCCAAAAACAGATAACTGGATTAAGAAGATGCAGACACAATGGAATACTACTCAGAGCTCAAAAAGATATGCATGACATTTGTGGCAACCTGGATGCAGTTAGGCGAGATTATGCTGAGGCAAATAGGTCAGAAAGAAAAAGAAATATATCAGATGGTTTCATGTAAAGGTGAGACATGGGAGAACCAAAGACGGGCAGGAAAGTGACAAAGCTTGCAGGCTGCCCATAGATTTGAAGCAAACATTGGGGGGTGGGAGGAGCGGGAGAATAAAAAGGGGAGAGAAGAGCGCAAGGGACTATGGTGACAGATCACAGATGCGATGGTGGTGGGAGAACTATAGGGTCTATACCTGAAAGGAAAACAATTATGTAAGAAAATAGGTTATTTTTTTTAAATGTCAATAGAAGAAAGATAAATACCACATGGTTTCACTGATATACTATAACAAAATGAAGCAAATGGTCATAGATAAATCTTAAAGGCTGACCATAGATCTGAGGCATTAGTAGGGAAAAGGGGAGCAAGGAGAGGAGAGCTCATGAGACTGTGACTGAGGCTACCACAGAGGCATGTGACCGGCTGGGAGCAAGGGGAGAGCAGGGTCCAAAGGAGGGCGACAGGGGCTTTGGTGGTGGCTGTGGTAAAATAACATACATTTGTAGAAGTGTAAGCCTGTACTCCTAAGACATATACTGTGATGTAAGTCAACATTACCTCAGTAAAAATAACTTAAAAAAATAAAACCCCAATGAAATGAAACCTCAATCGTACTAGAATAATACATTTTAAGATGAGTGACAGTAGCAAGTGTTGGTGAGAGTTGGAATAACTGGAACCCTCATCAACTGCAGTAGTAATAATTAAATGGCACAATACCTTAGAAGAGCTTGGCAGTTTCTTTTAAATGTAATTGTACACATAAATAATGGTAAATCTAGACAATGAAATACTAGTGAACTATAAAATAAAATGAACTTTTGACATACACACATTGGTAAATTTCAAAATCATGCTGAACAAAAGACCCCTAAAGGTACATCCATGTAACTTTATTGATATGAAACACCAGGGAGAACAAACTTATCTGTAATGGCAGAAACAGGGTCAGTGCTGCCTGTGGCCAGGAGTCCAGGTTGGGGGTTGACTAGCAAGGGGGAGAATGAACCTTTTGGAAATTCCATGTAGGTCCTAAATCTGGATAGTGGCAAGTGGGTACAGCAGTAGATACATTTGTCAAAACTCAGTGAGCAGTTGAAATGGGAGCATTTCATCTTATATAAGTTATACCTCAAAGTGGGTTTTGAAAATAAGTAAGTGCCGAGCACAAGTAGTGGAGTGATTCTGTCCCTGATGGTCCACATGAAACACCACCACCTCCTGCATCCCTCTGTTGCGTCTCCTTCTGTTTGGCCCAACACGTTACAAGTTGTTTATATATGTATGTAACTCTTTCAGCTGTCTTTCTCCGCAACCCACTGTCTTAGACAAAAGAGCAATCTTGTGTTATTATAGGGGGTAGGAGGTAGCAAAGGAGTTAAAACTTATTTTAGCTTCATGATTAAGTAATAAAGATGATGTTGAATGAGGATGATGATTCAACTGGATAATGTTGGAGCTTTGATATATTTCAGGTTAATTTTTATATAAAGTATGATGTAAGATTCAATGGTGTTTATTGTTGTTGTTGTTATTCAGATATCCAGTTTACTCAGAAAATTATCCTTTCCTCATTAAATTTCTCTTGAATCCTTTTCCAAAAATCAAGGGCACAGGAAGGGATTGCTGTGTCCTATCTAGAGTGCTGAGGAGAAATAAACTCCCAAGTAATCAATGTGGGATTTGGAGACGGTTAAGGTTAAATCATTCCTCTTGCTGAAGGATTATAAAACTATGAAATGTGAACCCTGATTTATCCTAGCAACTTTATCAGTCATAGCCACAAACTAAATTATCCTTCACCAGGTGAATGTCTAGACAAACTATGGTTTGTCCATAGCAGGGAATACTACTCAGCAAGAAAAAGAAGCAACTCTTTGATAAATACAATGTGAGTGGTTCTCAAAGGCATCATGTTGAGTGCAAATGTCCATCTCAACAAGGCAATTACGACTTCATTTGAATAACATTCCCCAGATGTCACTGTTACAGAAATGTAGAATGGTTATTGCCCTGGGTTGACAATAGTGGAGGATGTGGGTTGGACTATAAAGGGATTATACTGGGGAGATATGTGTGATAATGGAATACTGCTGAGGCTGAATTCACTCATGACATAAACACACACATTGTGCCCATGTCAAGTTGATGG
Organism: Condylura cristata; assembly: GCF_000260355.1. Taxonomy (NCBI): domain Eukaryota; kingdom Metazoa; phylum Chordata; class Mammalia; order Eulipotyphla; family Talpidae; genus Condylura; species Condylura cristata. Next base: position 61,401,587 of record NW_004567109.1, read on the forward strand.
TGTTGATCATTGTTATGTAAACTAAGGACAGGTTCATTTAAAATGGCGCAGTAAAATTTCTCCTGAATAACTTCACTTAGCCAGCTCAGTATTCACCCATGAAGCAGGGCTCATGCCCACTTCCCACCTCTGCCTGGTCCATCCCCCGCAGCCTCTTCCACTCTTGTCCCCCCATCCCCACCCCAGCACTCTGTTCTAAAGTTCCACCAGCTGAGCTGTCTGTTTACCAAAATGAGTTATATTTGTTCTCAAGCCTGTTAGGACCATTTGAACTGTTTTTCTAATTACTTAATTAAAATAAACATAATAAAACCCCACTCAATATGAGTGGGATAAGTAAAGAGAGTTGCTGTTTTAATGAAACCTAAATTGAAGGCTTCAGGAAGGTTCAAAAAAAAATAAAGTAAATCACACATGCAAAATTATGGATTGTCGAATTAGATGTGGGCGAGCCAACAATATGAGATTCCAAAGAGGTAGAAATCTTAAAAATCCAAATGGATGCAGTCATCAGATTGTTTCACAAAAATCTCTTAAGTTCATGTTTCCTTTTACAGAGCCCTAAACTGGAAATTTACAGACAATGTATTGTTAATGATGCTTATATAGGAAAGAAAACACAAAATCCTTAAGGGACACATAGACTAAGTTCTCTTCTCTACATCAAAAGACTAACAATGTAATCGACTTGAGATTTAGGCACAGGTAAAATAAGATGCTAAAGTATGTTTGAGTAATCCTTGATTCCCCATTTCATCTAACTACCTTGCTCAATTACTTCTTTTTTTTAAAGATTTATTTATGCATGCATGCAGAATGGACACGCCAGGGATGCAGGGGCAGTGAGAGGATTCACCAGAGACAGAGTGGGGCGCAGAACAGGCAGATGGACAAAGCACACTGCTATGGGGAGTAGCAGGCTGGTCAGGAAAGGTCTGGGGCCTCAAGTGGATCGCCTGGGGTGGGGTGGGGCCGGATCTAACTAGCACTGAATAGGCTGCTGTTTGCTTGCAGTGCTGGGCTTTAACCCGTTCTCCACCAGGAAGGGCCCTGTTTAAGTACTTCTAATAAGCATCCTCCTGTACCCCCCAAATATATATTTGACAATGTACATTAAGAACAATTCCTAAAAGTTTTTTTTTTTCATTTAATCATTCCACTTCAGGAAATTTCATCTAAGAAAAAGATTTGAAATTTATAAAAAAATAAAAAATCTATCTGTGCAAAGATGGAGTATTTATGTAGTGGAAACTTGATTTCTGGTCAACTAATATCAGTGCCAGTGTGTTCTGAGGACTTCCTACCACATCCCCGCTGTACAAAGTTTGGTCCTAAAGTGACTCTAGACACTCAGCCTTCCCCTTAGTTCGCTCTGAGTACATAACCTGGGTCAGCCAGTTCCACTGGCTTCCCCACCAGCCCCCTAGTGCAACAGCACAAGAACAGGAATTCTCAGCTGACAGGCATCCCTGTAACAACAGAGCTAGAGCCAAGCTGTCAAGTAGACCCAGCCACTCAGCCCTGCAGGCCTTCCCAACTCTTGACCTTTTATTCACTGTGTTCTTCAACTCCCTTGTGCCCTTCAGGAACTCAGCATTATCCTTCAGGTAAATAAATCCCTATCTGACTACATATCCAGAACTGGTGTCTATTTCTTGTCAACAAAGAGCTCTGACACTATTAAAACAAACAAACAAACAAAAACATAAAGTGAAATGTCAAATTGGAAAAAAGCAAAGTATAGTTTACCTACTCAAAGAAATATTGTCATTAAAAATTATAGTTAATAGGCTGTAACAAATATAGATATCGATGATACAATGTATATGGAAAGTCAGGATGCAAAATATTTTTATGCAGCTGGATTACAGCTACGTAAAAATGTGCATAGGACAACGTCAAAATGACAACATTAATTATGTTGAGATTATGGTATTTTGTTTGTTTTAAATTTTATTAGCTGAGGGCCTCCCTGTTAGCCTAGAAGTTAAATCTCAGCACTACCATCATGAAGGATACCCAGCCAGGGAAGTGACCCACATGGCACATCAAACTTCTCTTGTCTTTCCCACTGCTCCTCTCAGCAGTGCGGTTCAGTCGATCCACCTGTTCTGCTCCCCACTCTGTCTCTGGTGATTCCTCTCACCCCTGTACTTCTGGCCTGTACCCTAGTTCTTCTGCACAAAAGTAACAATAAAATCTTTAAAAATAAATAAATCAGTTTATGGGAAGTTACATGCAAAAAAAATGAAACTAGATCACTGCCTCACTCCAGTCACAAAAATCAACTCAAAGTGGATTAAAGACCTAGACATTAGAACGGAAACCATAAAATACCTAGAAGCAAAGATGGGCCAAACACTACAGCGACATCTTTAAAGACAGATCACCCAACGCAATGATAGTGAAGGCAAAGATAAATAGATGGCACTACATCAAGTTAAAGAGCCTCTGTACAGCAAAAGAGACATCACAAAAAACAGACAGACAGCCCACTAATTGGGAAAACATTTTCTCACACAAAAGTAGTGATAAAGGACTGATCACAAAAATATACGGAGAACTGATGAAACTCAACAAAAATAAACAACTCCACCAAAAAATGGGCAGAAGAGCTAAAAAAGACACTTCTCCAAAAAGGAAATGCAGATGGCCAACAAGTATATGAAAAAATGTTCAACATCACTCGTAATAAGGGAGATGCAAGTTAAAAACACAATGAGATATCACCTCACCCTGGTGAGAATGGCACATCTTCAAATAACTAGCAACAACAAATGTTGGCGAGGATGTGGTGAAAAAGGAACTCTCCTGCACTGCTGGTGGGAATGCAAACTAGTACAACCACTATGGAAAACTGTTTGGAGGTTCCTCAAACTGCTAAACATGGAGCTTCCCTATGACCCAGCAATCCCACTCCTAAGTATCTATCCAAAAGACACAAAAACACTGATTGAAAAAGATACCTGCACCCCCATGTTTATTGCTGCTTTATTTACAATTGGAAAAACATGGAAGCAGCCCAAATGCCCAAAAGTAGATGACTGGATCAAAAAGATGTGGTACATATATACAATGGAATATTACTCAACAACCAAAAAAGAGAAACACATGTCTTTTGCAGCAACATGGATGGAGTTGGAAAAGATCATGCTTAGCGAGATAAGCCAGAAAGAGAAAGAAAAATACCAGATGGTTTCACTCATAGCAGGAATATAATGGACCAGGCAAGAAAATAACAAGAATAATAAACAGCCATATACCAGAGACATTTTGTGGGGGTGGAGTGGGGAATGGGATCAAAAACTTGGGGGGGGATGGGGAAGGAAGTGCACGGGATTATGGTGATGGCACACTTGGTGATGGGGAACCCGCTGGGACTACAATTGAGATGGGAAAAAAAATGTAAAAATGTAAAATAAACTGTTATAAAAAATAAATAAATAAATAAATAAATTTGACTAGCTGAATTGTCTGCTTTTCTAAATAGAAAGGCTAATTTGTATTCAAGGGGTTGTTTAACAAATCAGTTGCCAATATTCTGGTCCTTTGTAGTTGTCTTGTCTGTCTTTTATAAAGGGACATGAGTCTGCTCACATGAGAGAGAAGTAGCACTTCTTGACTGCTTATTGCTAAATAATTTATGCAGTTCAAATTCTTGAGTGCATAGGATGTGTTAGGCACCATGCTAGAACTCTGCATCATCTCTCATGTTTATGATAAACCCGTGAGGTCAATAACATTATTTACAATTTTCAGAGAAGCAAACTGGAGTCCATATTTCATAGCTGCTGAAGTCTCCCTGGTTAATGACAGTGACAGGATACAATTTATACACTGAAATTTCATTCAGACACCAAGATCCCATAGCCATAAGATTTCTAAGCTGTGGGACCCACTGCAGATGTTGAAATGAAATTCTTGAGAATTTCAACGTGGAGGATATAAAAAAATAAATAAGATGGAAGAAGGAGGATTTTGTGAGTAGGCTCATTTTGGAAGGAACCATGCTGGGAGTCCTATACCTTCCCCCACTTGGGCAGCAGATTCCTTCCACAGGGCTACTCAGACATGAGCTCTGCACCTGGGAGCTCAGCAATTGCTTGGGGTCTGACTCCAGCTAGAAAGTGACAGAAGGGGCAATGGGTGGGCAGGTGCATTTATAGCTGTGTCACAGCCAGGGAGCCAGGTCAACAAAGTCACATGGAGAAAAGAACTAAGTGGGCTTCAATTCTGTCAAGTAGGATAATTCTATCAGGACCAGTGCAGCCCAGGAACTAGTAACTGGATCAAAGCCCTGGAAGCTGGGCAAAGGAGTCACAAGTAACCATACAAAATAAAGATGGACTTAAGGACTTACAGGGGAGGGGGCCCACCAGGAAACTTCTGGAAAGTATATAAAAGTAGTCCACAAGAGAAAGAGTCCAGTTGTAAGAATCTGCCTGGACTAAGAAATACAGGTATCACACCCAGGATAGTACAGGTTCAAGGCAGACCTTCCCTTCCTGCTTGACAGCCTGGGTCCTGGAGGGATCACACTGGAGGACTAGAGACAAGCAAAGCTTCCAGCTAAGCCCAGGCTTCCCTACAGCAGACTTCCAGTTGGCCCCAAAGGAGTAAAGCTTGATGCCAAATTCAATGTGGAATATCTTAGACCACACTTTCCAGTTATTGCATTGAGACTGTATTTTTTATTTATAGTGAATATAAAACTGACATGTATTTCAGAATGAGCAGAAAACCCATAATTCTGCCAGAATTCTCACGCAGAAGCAGAGATAAATAAGTCTTGCTGAAAAGAATGTTAAGTGAACAACAAATAAAAAATGTTCATTGTATGGTCATATGTTATCAGCATGTTGGTTAAGCATTTGTTTTATGTATAGATGTTTGTCAGGCCCAGTAGGCCTCATGCTTCCAGCACAGGTTCTGTATTTTGTCACCCCTGTCTTCTCAACACTTAGTACAATAGCTGGCACAGAGCAAATGCCTTTGCCACAGATCATACAACCCAAGAAATGGTGGGTGAGCTAAAAAGATCATCATATCCCCGTGTGATGCCTTCATTAACTTATTTGAATCCCTTCCATCTTGTGAAAAATTTGGGAATAATTTATCTGCTTTTATTTTTTATAGATTCTGGCAATGATGATTAGGCATACAAAATAGCACCGACTGAGGTTATTTTAGAGCGAAAGATTTTTCCCCCAAATGGTATTTTGTTGTTTAAATGATCCTGGGAACACTTTAGAGTAAATCTTTTGTATTAAATCCTCTTTGATATTTTTAGGGAATGTGTTAGGTTTCTCCAGAGAAACAGGACCAATGGGATAGATGGATGGATGGATGGGTGGATATAGAGATATAGAAGTAGGTAATAGGTACATAATAGGCAGATAGATTGCACATGGCTGAAAGATAGACAGTTAAGGTAGACAGAGAGACAGAGAGATAGAAAGATAGATAGATAGATAATAGATATTAAAAAATGGTCTCTTGTGAAGGGACTGGAAAATTCTATATCCATATAGCAGACATGCAGAAGAGGTGATATTGAAGTGCTGCATCCAGATTTCACAGGGCAAGTCCATAAATCCTTATAGCTTGAAGAAAATTCTTTCTTCTAAAAACCTGCCCTTTTTTTCAGCTTACTGGATGAGGCCCGCTCACAGTATGAAAGACAGTCAGCTTTACTCAGCCTACTGACCTCAATGTTAGTCTCATGTAAGAATGCCTTCAGAGTGACATCTGGACTGGTGTTTCCCCCAACAATGGGCACCAAGGCCTAACCAAGTTGACACATAAAACTAGCCCTATATTGTTAAATACCCTGAAGGCAACTCTAGGTGTTTATGTGGTGGTGTCTGTGGCCCCATGCCTTGCTTTTGAAGTTTATGTGATTCCTTGAGACAGACTGACTGCCAAATTTGGTTTCCAAAATCACTTTGCCTTCTCTCAAGCTCAGATCAAGATTTGTGAATTTACAGATGATCTCTGTCAGTCACCCTTGAAACAGGGACATAGGCTCACTGGGTTTGGGTAATTCCAAAGCTTGTCATAGTTTATAGGCTTAGATATACATTTTTATTACCTCTTTTGGGGTGAGTCTGATCATAGAATCTCTGTAAGGTAAATCTGGCTATCCCATCTGGTAATTCCATTTGGGGTTGTTAATGGAGATAGCAGTATTTTCAACCTCACATTTAACTCTAGTGGCTAAATCATCTACATATTTCTGACATTTACTACAAATTTGTTGATTTTCTTCCACCATGCAATAGGTGAAGAAGACAATGTGGGACATCCTACCAAGTTAAATCAAAGGTCAACACAAGGGCCCCAACTCATCGGTAAACTTTCTAGGATCTTCAAAAAGCACCACCCCCAACAACCACCACCAATTTTCTATTACATTGGGTCAGAGCACTCACAGAAAAGGGAACATAGGCCTGGATGTTCCCTTTTGCTACTGGCTACTTCACAAGAGAGGCAAAGTTTGGGGGAAGTTGGAACCATAGGGTGATATGACGCCCCAACTCAAGTATGGATTGATCCTGCCAGGTTTGATCCTGGCAAGAGAGAGTAGAGTAGACAGCTTCCACATGTGGGGAGCTCGGTTGGGCAGTCAAAGAGTATCTCTGGTTCCAGATCAATGAGAGGCCCTGGGGCAGATCATCTAAAATGCCAACAGGTTCTTCCTTTTTAGTTCCCAAAGAAGAAACTGGCAGGACAGGTTTAACAGAACTTGCTTAACTCAGTGTCCTGTTTCAGGGTCATGGAAGCCCTCACACAGGACCCCTCTAATGTGCGTTCCCTCCTCTACTTGCTTTCCCTCTTGCAGGGCAGGTCTTACCACAAAAATGCTGTGCTTCAGAGTCCCATGAGCAGCCAGACTGCCTGGTCCTGTAGTTTATAAAGTGGCAAAGTCGGGGCGCAGCGGGTGAAAGCACAGCACTGAGAAGCTAAAGCCACTTCCATATGAGTTCGATTCCCGCCTGCCCCAAGGAGATCCACATGGCGCGGCAGACCTCTCCTGACCCGCCCACTGCACCTCTTAGCAGTGTACTGCGTCGATCTGCCTGTTCTACTCCCCACGCTGTCTCAGGTGAATCCTCTCACCCTCCGCATCTCTGGCCTGTACCCCAATTCTATATGAATAAATAACTAAATCTTAAAAAAAAAGTGGCAAAGTGAATCACAGTTTTGCATCAAGAAATTTCTTTCAGTCTGCGAGCCCTAACCCCTTCCAGTTCTTTAGAAAGCATACCAGGGGAGTGTCCCTGGGATGGACTGAGTAGACCCCATCATAAGTGAAGGAAAAGTGAGTCTGTTATGGTCAGATATGGGTGGAAGAGGAGAGGCAAGCACAGGCGTGCTTCCAAGGGGGATTCCTCTTCCTGGACACCCCTACCTAAGGAATGGTCCCTTTATCCTGGGCGTCCCAAGCTGGAACGCGTTTTCTGATATTTGTATCTCTCCTTCTCTATGGCTAGAGGGGATCTTATTAAAACCTGGGGATGTAATAATAAGGCTTCTTCTCCAAAGGAGAAGGCTCTAATCAGGCAGTCCATGGGAGCACTGGATTCTGGCTTCTGGGGTCCCTGTCTGTGCCTTGGAGAGGGTCTATAGAGCTTAAATCCCTTAATAATTTTTGGAAGTCTCAGGTGCAGTCCCTGGGACTGAGCTATATTATGGAGGTGACTCCTGTGAGCATCCCCTTTGCCCTGGTGACTAATCACTCAGGTTAGTTTTTGCATGCCAAGAAGTTTGATGTGTCAGGGGGACTCAGAAGATAAGCCTTCTCTTTATATTCCAGGTATTCCCTAACCAGGTGCAATTTATATTCCATCCATGTACTTCTGACCGCAAGATGTCATAAAGATGTTTTGTGGCACTGGAAAAGATGGCTCATGACACATGACTGAAGACCCAACTCAAAAAGTTCAGCATCAATGTTGGCAGGCAGAAGGTGTTTCTACCCCTTAAAGATCTCAAGACCAGGCCCTCCATGGTGGGACAGCAAGTTAAAGCACAGCAGTAAGAAGCTAAAGCCACTTCAGCATGAGTTCAATTCCCACCAGCCCCGGAGGTGATCCACATGGCGAGGTAGACCTCTCTTGACCCGCCCGCTGCTCCCCTCAACAGTGTACTTCATTGAGCTGCCTGTTCTGCTCCCCACTCTGTGTGGTGAATCCTCTCACCGTCCCTTCACCTCTGGCCTGTACCCCAGTTCTGTATACATAAATAAATAAATCTTTAAAAAAAAAAAAAGATTTCAAGACCAAGCAGATGTAACAAGAGGCCCAGTCTTGAATTAAAGACCCATCTCCATCTGTCAATCATGGGGAGGAATCATGTCCCCACCAGTGGGACAAAGAGGAAGGAGACCTATCCATGGAGGAAAGAGAAGTAGGTCCAGATTCCAAATAAACCTTGGCCAGGAAATGCTCAGGGCTTGGGTTATAAGTGTTGGAAATGCATTCCACAGATGCCTGGGTGCCCTTTGTCTTCCAAGCATCAGGACTAAACTAACCCAGGCATAATCCATCTTATTCTGTCCCAGGAGTCTTCTATACTGTGATAGCTGCTCTAGGAACTCATAACTGGCCATCCCAGTCCCACAATGTTTAGTGGCAGTGAGACCTGATCCTCAGGAAGAATAAGAAAAAAAGGCAGAACCTGTATGTCTGTAAACTATGGGAACATTGGCTCAACCTAAAGAAAAGAGAAGACAAGAACGGGAAACTGGATTAGGGAAAGAAAAACTTACCAGTGTCAGTGAATTGCTCCACATTGGCAACAGATGATTGTGCGCTTGTGGGGCTCTTTGGATCCTCCTGAGTATGAATATAACAGAGTTCCTGAATTCAATAGCATATAATGAGCTTATTAGTAAAAGGTGTGTGCATAGGCACACTGGTCAGTCTATAGAACAAGAGCTGCCCTGCCTAGAGGTTGGAGTTGCTTTTGTATGCCTTTTAGTTGAATTTTCACCAGGCTTGTGCTTTTTGAATTTCTTTCTATTTGCTCTTTTTTACTTTTTTTTTTTCAGCAGTAGCTTTAATACCTTTGTGGTTGATTATGCTAACTGCATGGTTGCTATCTCCTTCCCCATCTCTTACCTGTGGCTTTGTGAACCTGTAACAGGTACAGGTTTCATGGACTCTGCCCCCATTCCAGATGCTGGAACTCCAAATCCCATCAGTATCAAGAAGAAGCACGCAGGGACGTGAGGGCGGAGCTGAGCAGCCAGGTTGGGATAAAACCGAACATATGGGCTCTGGGGGTCTCTTGGCCTGGTGGTTTGCGGCTGATCATTGGCTCTCGATGGGTTTGGTTTTCAGCATGCTGGTGGAGTCCAACTCAGCAGAACTGGTAGGACATTCTAGTTAACTTGTATTTCTCTCCCTCTTTCCCTGGGTTATTCCTTTACCTTTCTCCTTATAAATAAATCCATTATTTGACCTTTTTGAGTGTGTCCATAATACGATTGAATCGTAAGCGCACGGGTGAAGACCCACAGACGGGCAGCCCAATTCACATTGGGGTGCCCTGTAACAAACCTACCAGCTCCATTTCCTGGCCCTAGCCACCTTTAAAACTGTCTCCACATTTGATCCAACATGGATGAGGTATCGACAAGAGATAAAGAAAGAAGAAGTGGGGGATATCTGAGAAAGCTGGAGTTGGCATCTCAAGACACTCATGAAATTTAGGGAGGAAATAAAAACAGAAGATTATGCTCAGTGAAATAAGTCAGAAGAATAAGAAAAATATCAGATGGCTTCACTTATAAGAGGAATGGAGGGGAACCAAATAAGGGATCTGGAAAAAGAAAAGGTAAATCCAACAAGCAACTATAAATCGGAGGCATCCAGCAGGGAAGGACGAGGGGACAAAACGGGTGGGAAAAGTACAAGAGATGATGGATGGTTCACAGACGACTGGGTGGTGGGACTTTTACAGGGACGACACATAAGAGGAGAAGTCAAGCACTGTATTAAAGTGAACAATGATGTAAAAAATATATATATATAAATACACATACGTGTGTATACATACATACATGCATACATATATGTACGTGTGTGTGTGTGTATAACCCACATGGCACAGCAGACCCCTCCTGACTCCCACAATGCTCCCCTCAGCAGTGTACTTCATGGATCTGCCTGTTTTGCTCCCCACTCTGTCTCTGGTGAATCTACACATCCCTTGTACCTGGCCTATACCCCAGTTCTTGTATGAGTAAATACATTTTAAAAAATTAAATACAGGCCCTCCCTGGTGGCGCAGCGGGTTAAAGCACAGCACTGAGAAGCTAAAGCCACTTCCACATGAGTTCGATTCCCAGAGGTGACCACATGGCGTGGCAGACCTCTCCTGACCCACCTGCTGCTCTCCTCAGCAGTGTACTTCGTTGATCTGCCTGTTCTGCTCCCCACTCTGTCTCTGGTGAAGCCTCTCACGCATGAGTTCGATTCCCAGAGGTGACCACATGG
>NW_004567109.1:61412709-61427250 GCF_000260355.1 Condylura cristata
CTCTCACCCTCAGCATCTCTGGCCTGTACCCCAGGTCTGTATGAATGAATAAATAAATCTTTAAAAAAAAAAACTGTAAGTTGAAGAGGGACAATGTACATTTAAAATTGATTGGATAATGGGAATGGTGTGGCCCAGGCTGATTGGACCTGAGGCACCAGGAAATGAGACATCTATTCCTGGAAAACTGTCATTGGGTGGTTAAACTGTGACCCAGGCTGTGACATCTGTTAATCTTTGAATCCACTTGCTAAATTGAATTTGCGCAGGCTCTGACGTATGTAACGGCCAATAAGGCCTATATATTCCCTGACATTCTTTTGGTCGGTCCTGCGTGTGGGGCAGGGAATGGCTTGACCCTAGCTAGCCAGCCCAATAAACTCTACTTTGCGAATTGCATTCTTGTGTGACGCTCTGTTTTTCACGGTAATAGAGTTCTAGGACCCTAACAATATATTTAAAACAAAACAAGAAATAGTGAAAACACTTATCAAAGTTGAATGTTGATTATATTTGTAAGTACTTATTTGGAGAATTTGAGGTGAAATTATAATGTCAAAAGATTAGAAATAAGCCAGAAAGAAAAAGAAAAATACCAGATGGTTTCACTAATAGCAGAAATGTAAGGTGGAGGGAGGGGGGAGGAAGCGGGGAAGCAGTTGTAATAAAGAAAAAATGAAAAACAACGAACAACTAACTATATACCATGGGGGTGGAATGGGGAATGTGATACAAAAAAGATGGGGTGGGAAATGTGCATGGGATTATGGTGATGGCACACGGGTGAATTGGTGGTAGGGAAAAGGCATAAAATGAAGAATAATGTAAAAATAAATTAAAAAAAAAAGATTAGATTAAAGCACTTAGGAGTCAGGTTAGTCAGGGTTTAAAGACAAGCTCTACTCCTGACCACTGGATCCCTGACTCCCGTTTGCTGTCTGTAAATTCAGGGGAGCATCCTACCTCTTATCACTCCAGGGAGTGATAAGAATTAAAGAAACAAACAAAAAATCCCTAGATGAGCACATAGAAATGCTTAATAAGTGTAAGATTTTCTTCCTTTCCCTTTTTATTTTATCCAACATTCCTAATCTGCCAAAAAGGTAAGATTTTCAGAGGAAGTTAGGAATTTAATCACTGCCTGTGATTCCTTTAAAATCTCACGGATGTGTACATTTCGACAAAAAGAAAGTAGGGTGGCTGTAAAGGGGTTATTAGCTAGTAGGTATGAATTTTAATGATGTTTAATTTTAGAACAGTTTTTGGAATGTATTATTAACTCTCATCACTCAACAAATATTTGTGAAGAATCTATGTATCACACTAGATTCCTAGGCTGTGTTCTGGTAGATTTATGCAGTTGGAGGTGGACATTTTCAGAATCCTATGTTGCAAGCAGAGCATCATTTTTATAATATTGAACTATTAAAGCAAAATTACTGGTTTCATTACACTCAGGAAGTGGTCTGAAATAGTATGGGGGACTGCTATGAGGTGACTGCTGGAACCAGGAGGCTTTGGCTACATTGTGGAACTATTCCTGTTTCAGAGATACCTTGGTATGTGTCCCTAGAGAGTGTCTGGAACTTTACTACTGGAAGAAGGTCAAGGGTGCAAAAGAAAGACTGGGAAGGGTCAGCAAGTTGCCAAAAGCCGCATGGGACACATGGAGAACTCCCCTTAACCCCTGAAACTTGAAGGAATTCCATAGATCTATCTACATGAACATATCCCTTGGGGAAAGAAGTAGAGGGGCTGAGCTTTGCACTGAGTAAGCAAAGGAAAGCAAACGCAAAAGGAGCAGCTGCAGATCCCAAGAACAGAAAAACTCAAATCACGTTTCCCAGGCAACATGTCTGGGAGATCCCATACAAGTTTCACGGTCCAGGTTTATTTTCTGTATCCTATAAGCTCCTGCAAGCATGCAAGCTACTGAAAAAACAGCAAAAAGTTAAAGAACCAAGGCTGTTCTTTCAGGGACAAGAGGTTCGGAGGTAAGACTTTGTAGGGTAGGTTCAGTCAACACTGATCATCATCATCACAGCCTTCCATCCTCCCCCTCATCCCAGCCATCCTCTCTGGTGGCCCATGTCTCCCCTCTGTGGCCCCCAGTGGTTTCACAGCCAGATACAGCAGAGGCAAAGATGTTCGTTACTGTGCATTAAACTTTTAAAGAGTGAAAGGTTTTCCCAGAAACCACCCCAAAGCCCGGTCCCCAGCACCCCCTTATCCCCACTCACATAAACAAGCAGACACTGCTCAGAGGCAGAGAGCATAGCACCCCTTCCAGTCCATGGTAGCCCAGACCAAAAACAAAAGGAATTAACAAGACAAACCAGTGATCCTCAGAGTGTGGTCCACGCACAGGCAACATCAGCACCACCTGTGCTCTGGCAGCAATGCAAACTACTAGGTGCAGCTGGGGTCAAAGGAATTAGAAACTTGAGGGTGGGTCCCAGCAATCTGTGTTTTAATGAGCCCACCTGGTGACTCACATAAAGTTTCAGAACTGAATGGCTTGACTAACACTCAGGTGTTCTTAGCAGTTAGATTGCTTGTCTTGCAAAGAACTTGGCCCCATAGCAAACATTAGCAACTGAATGTATATATTGATATGCTATAAAGCAAAATAAAATGTTTCAAATTATGCATACACTGTATATAATTTGATTTCTAATGTTAAATGATCAATCACCACTCCCTTTTCCTTAAATGAGAAAGGAAATTTGAACACACCTCTGAGAAAATAAATACTCCCAAAAAGTCATGAAGATACAGACTATCTAAATAACACTGTAAATGAATTTGATCCAGTTGACCTATGTAGAACTCTGTACCCCAACATGGAAACATCCCATCTTCTTCAGGCCACGTGTATATGGACTGGTCTCCAAGACCATTCATACTGCTGGGCTATAAAAGCAAATGCATGCATGCAAGGCTTTGGTGACAGCTCATGGTGCTGTGGTGGTGGCAGACTTGTGGGGACCCCACTTGAGGGGAGAAATCAAATACTGCACAAAAATGAACAACCATGTAATAAAATTTAAAAGTTTTAATTTTTTTAAATGTGCACAAATTTCAAAGTATTGAAATTATGTTCTCTGACCAACATAGGATTAAACTAGCCATCCAGAACAGTTTTTTGTTTTTGTTTTACCAGAAAACATCTAGAAATTAAGCATACACTTCTCAATAACCCATTGAACCATGAAGAAGTCAAAATGGAAATAAGAACTGATCCTGAGTTAAATGCTAGTGAAAAGGTTACGTGGGTGTGAGCCACAAATAAAGCTGTTTATTAGGGGCCTCTCTGAGGGTGCAAGGGTTAAGTCTCAGCACTAAAGCTTTCCAGTCACTGCAGCACCATCTCAACCCCTGGTCAGAGAGCTGCCCCCACGTGGCACAGCAGACCTCTCCTGTCTCACCCACTGCTCCCCTCAGCAATATGTTTCAGTGGATCCACCTATTCTGCTCCCCACTCAGTCTCTGGTGAATCTCCTCACCCACCCCCACACCTCTAGCCTACACTCTAACTCTTAAGTGCATAAATAAGTAAAATAAATCTTTAAAAATCTGTTTCAAAGGAAATATACACTTTTAATTACATATATTTAAAGAGAAGCAGGTTTAAAAATCAATCCCCTGAAAATCCATCTCAAGAGTTAGAAAAGAAGGAACAAATTTAACCCAAATGAAGTAGAAGAAAGGACATGATAAAGAACAGAAATGAGGCCCTCCCTGGTGGCGCAGCGGGTTAAAGCACAGCACTGAGAATCTAAAGCTGCTTCCTCATGAGTTCGATTCCCGCCTGCCCCGGAGGTGACCACATGGTGTGGCAGACCTCTCCTGACCCGCCCACTGCTCCCCTCAGCAGTGTACTTCGTCGATCTGCCTGTTCTGCTCCCCACTCTGTCTCTGGTGAATCCTCTCACCCTCCGCATCTCTGACCTGTACCCCAGTTCTGTATGAATAAATAAATAAATCTTTAAAAAAAAAAAAAAAAGAACAGAAATGAATTAAATAAAATGGAGACAATTAAATCTTACATAGGAAACCACTGGATGCCATCGTGTTTCTCCATTCAGCCTGATAATCCTGCACTGGAGGTAAGAAGGATGTCGCCATGTTGGGAAGAATCATTTGATTCTCAGTTTAAGCACTGAATTGTCACATGCTTTCTCAGCATTCTGTTAGGCTCTCTGAGGGGTCTAGCTATTCTATATTTTTGTGAGTATTTGTTATTGTCAGGCTTTGGGATTTGGCTTATATCTTTGCATTTAAATTTTATTCATTCTGATAGATGTACTTGATATATAGAGATTACCTCACCATAGCTTTAATTTGTGTTTTCTGTCTTTTTATTTTACTTCATAACAGTCACCGTCTTTCGACACGTACACACGTAATCCCACACATTCTCTCTCGCTCTCTCTCTCTCTCTCTCTCACACACACACACACACACACACCTATTGTTTCTGACACACACATTATTTCTGACATATAACAGCAAACAGTTCTCTTTATGAGCAATAAGAATCGCTGTTATAATGTGCATGGGAATATCTATCTTTATCTCCCCAGGAGAATCTCTTTGGCCTGAACCTCCACAGAATACTTACCCTCTGAGAAAGGTTAGTAACAGGATAGGCAAGCCCTCGTCCCCACCAACCCAGCCTTCCCACCAGTCCCTGCACATGCTGAGCCTTGCTCCCTCAGCTCCAATCATCTTGGCTCAGGCCACCACCCCTTTGCCTGTGCCCTTGCTTGTCTGTAAATGCCTATTCACCCTTCTTCCCTCAGTTTACACTCCGCCATCTTTGTAAAATCCCCTTTAATGGCTAGCATTTTCTTAAAGACTAATAGCGTTGAGCATCTGTTCACGTACTTGTTGTCATGAATAATGGTATTTCAAGAAGTATCAAGTATTTTTTCTATGTTTCAATAGGAGTTTTTTTACAAAGAAAGTTTGTTTTTGTTTACTTGTCTTCATTTTTGAGATTCTTATATATTCTAGATAAAAGTTGTTTGTCAAATACATGACTTACAAATATTTCCTCAAAGTTGGTGGCTTATCTTTTCATTTTCCTAACAGTGTATTTTATTTAGCAAAATTTTGAAACTTGATTAAGTTCAATTTATCAATGTTTCCTCTCATGGATTATGCTATTGTGATCATATGCAAAAGTTTTTACTTCACCTAAAGTCATATAGATTTTCTCCTATTTTTTTCTAAAGCTCTTATAGTTTCAAAATTTATACTTAGATTTATGATTCATTTTAAGGTAGGTTAGAAAATTTCATTTTCCCTGTGAGTGGATGTCAAATTACTCTCACACCATCTGTTGAAAATTTTATCCTCCAAGAGTTGTCTTTGCATCTTTGTCCAGAATTAATTCACCATATTGATTGATATTTGAACTGTCTACTCTGAAATCTCTACTCTGTCCATTCCATGGATACACGTGACCCTCCCTTTGACAGTACATACAGTCTCAACTACTGTAGCTTTATGATAAATTACAAAGGTAACTTCATCTTTCTCAAAATTGTTTTAGCTATCCTAGATCTTTAGTCCTTCCACATGAAATTTATAATCCACTTATCTATATTTTCCCCTCACTCCCCGCCCCCCAAAATCCTGCTGATCTTAATTGGAATAGCAAATGTATTTATAAATTTTGAATTTATGACTTAATACTTAAATCCATAGATCAATACAGGATAACTGACATGATTATATTATACTGAGTCTTCCAATTCATAAGTGAGGCACGTCTCTCCATTTTTTGAGACACCCTTTATTAGCATTTTGTGGTTTATATTATGTGACGTTTTGGTGGGAGCTACATAAAATGGTATTATTTTGCTTTAGTTTGTAATTGCTCATTGCTAGTATATACAGTGTGACTGATTTTTGTGTGCTGACTGCATATGTGCTTACTGCATCCTGCTTCCTTACTGTGTTCACTTCATAGTGCTAGAAGGTTTTTTTAGAGTGTTTACTAAATTCTATGTTGATTTTTGTCTTTTGAGAATGGGGGTTGTTTTATTTCCTCCTTTCCAATCTGCATGTCCTTTATTTCTTTTTCTTGCCTAATTCTCCTATTGAATAGGAATGAACACCCTTTTCTTGAAGGAAAGTGCTCAGTCATTAACCATTAAGTGTGATGTTAATTGTTTGATGCTCTTTATCAGGGAAAAGTTCTGTTCCTGACTATCATAGAACTGTCCTATTGGGTCTTGTCAAGTGCTCTTCAGAATCAATTAAAATGGTGTGTAGTTTCATTGTTAACTTGGTACATTAGTTGAGTTTCAGCTATTGGACCAACCTCTCGTAGACTGATAAACCACACTTATTAAAGGTAGTATTACTTATTTATTTATATTGGTATTGATTTGTTTCCATTTTCTTGAGGCTTTTTCTATCTATATTTATCAATGTTTTCTTGCATTATCTTAGTGTGACTTTAGAATCAGGGACTTTATAAAATTGGTTGGGAAATATTCCCTCCTCTTCTATTTTCTGAAAAAGAGTGTTTAGAAATGTTATATCTTCTTTAAATGTTTTATAGGACTCACTGGTGGACCATCTGGTACCCTGGAAATTCATTTTTTACAAAATTTTAACTACAAATTTAGTTTTCAATATGTAGGACAATTCATGTCATTTGCATTTTTCTGGATGACTTGATAATTTGTTACTGGCAAGGTATTTCTTACTTCATCTAAATTATCAAATATATGTTCCTTGAGTTGTTCATAATATAATAACATAAACCTTTTATTATCTTAAATAAATTATATCAAAATTATATTTAAAATTATATTAAACCATAATATAAACCTTCTATTATCTTTTAATCTCTGTAGTCTGTAGTTGTATTCCCTTCTTATATTTCTATTTTTGCTAGTTTTGTTACATTTGTAACTTGCTAAGGTGTTTGCTGGATTTATTTTTTATTTCTTTTTATCTATTAATATAAATCCTTGAAGCTATGGATTTTCCTCTGAAAGGTGTTCATAGGCTCTGATATTATTGTTTCCTAATCTAAGAGATTTTTTATAACTTCCAAGATCTTAGTTTTGTTCTTTCTGATTTTGTTTTTATAATTTAGTACATTATAATTGAAGAATATTACCTTATACTATATAACTTATAAAATTGAATGGGATTGTCTTTATAGACTAATGCTAAGTTATGTGGTGTTCCATAGGTACATGTAAAGAAATCCTGCTCACTGTCTTTAAAGGACAAAGTTTTCTATTAGTGAATTCTATCTACATCACTGATTAATTGTATAATTTAGTAGTCATACAATCTACTTAATCTGATACTAAATAACTAAATTCCCTTAATATTGTTGTATTTCTCTTATATATTGGTTTTGCACCCCAACTCTTGTAGTTGATTTACACTTTAATCAATGCTGATGATTTAATTTAGCTCATCATTGAGAATCATACTCTTTGCCTAGTTTTTGTTTCTTTACATTTTAAATCCCTCAATTTTAGAGTTATATCTTATAAGAATCAAGATTTTTTTTTATGACTCGATTGGAATTTATTTTTCCATTAATATATGAACATATTAGTTTTCTATTTCTTCTGCAATAAACCATCACAAATTTAGTGGCTTAAAACAACATATTTTATTATTTTGCTGTTCTGTGGGTCAGAAGTCCAAAATGGGTTTCACTGAACCAAAATCAAGGTGCTAATCTGGCTAGATTCCTTTGGGAGGCCCAAGGAGAGAACTGGCTTCTTGCTTTTCCAGTTTCCCGAGGCTGCTGGCCCTCCTGGGCCTGTGGTTCCTTTCTCCATCTCCAAGGTTGAGTCTTCCTCAGACCAGACTCTGCTCTTTGGTATCCTTCTACATGGTCAAATGCCCCTGGCCTCTTTAAAGAACACTTGCAATTATCCACCTAAATAATATGGATTAATTAAAATAATCTCCCTAAAGTCATATCACTAGCAACCTCAATTCCAGCTACAGGCCTTTTCTTGTAACTAATTTATTTATGGGGCTTTTTTTTGTTCGTTTGTTTGCTTTGTTTTTGAGGTAGGACCATTATTCTCCCTGCCACAGTGAGTTAAATCCATTTAGGTTTAATAGTATGACCAGTTTGATGGTCTGAGTTCTGACATTTTAATGTTTTCTCTTTGCTTTGTGACCATTTCCTTTTGGAATTTTAATTGACTTTACAATTATAATTTTTTAAAGATTTGTTTATTTATGCTTATAGAACTGGGGTATAGGCCAGAGGTGTTGTGGGTGAGAGGATTCACCAGAGACAGAGTGGGGAGCAGAACAGGCAGATGTACTGAAATACACGGCTGAGGGGAGCAGCAGGCGGGTCAAAAGAGGTCTGCTGCACCATGTGGGTCAGCTCGCAGCCAGGGATCGAACTCGTACTACAGTGTCTTCAGAGAGCTTCACAATGTGGTCCTTTAACTAATATGGTACTTACTCCTCTGGTTTTGTCTGTTAGTTCCCTATCATCAAATTTCCTACTCTCAAATATTATCCTTTTTTAAATATTGACATTTGTACTCTTAAATATGCCATGATACATTGGTTATTATTTAAGAGAATTCATCATTCTGGGGCACCCCCATCTCCATTGACAAAAGGCTTGGACACATGACTTGCTTGGGTCAATGGAATGTCAAGAGAGAGAAAATAAGCAGAGGCCAGGAATGTGACTCCCTGGTTGACCAGACCTCTCTGTGGAATGCTGTGAGAAGACCTCTGTCTGGGTCTTCTGCTGCTTCCCCTTTAACCTAGATCCAAAACTAAGATGTGGATATTTGAAGCCAACCCATAGCTTGCAGCAAAGCTCAGATAACCCACAGTCTGAAGCAAGTCCACCTGACAATACCACTTTGGATCAACCCAAACTTCAAATGAAGTTGATAAGAATTAATTTTGAAAATAAATGTTTTTGCTGATGTTTTTGTACAGTACTGACTATTTGAGGTTGGTTATTATATAGCAAACACTGGCTTTTATCTTTATAGTTCTACTACTATCAGCCTACTTTCTTTTCATGCTATTTTCTTACACTTTCCACCCCCAGTCTTTGTAAGTTATAATTTCTATGATATTTTACTATACATAGCATCTATATTTTACTCTGTTGCTTTAATACCCATGTTAATATTAGCCTTGGCTTTATTGTCAAATATATTCAATGCTGTCAGTCACTGTTAAGCTTATGGTTTCTAAAAAATAATTCTCAGCTGAAGTTTGTCATTTTTATTTTCTTCAAGGAAGCCTCCCGGGAATACATTCTCTGAGTCTTGCATTTAAAAATTATATTTCTTAGCCTTTATATTTAAAGCATACAAAGGTGCAAAATCTTTGTACATTGCATATTGTTTAAATATTGCTCTGGAACCTCCCTGGTGGGTTAAAACACAGCACTATGAAGCTCTTTGCAGCCACTGCAGCACGAGTTTGATCCCCGTCCAGGGAGGTGACCCACATAATGCAGCAGACCTCTCCTGTCCCACTGGCTGCTCCCTTCAGCAGTGTATTTCAGTCAACCCACCCATTGTGCTCCCCACTCTGCCTCTGGTGAATCTTCTTACCACCCCTGCACCTCTGGCCGGTACCCCAGTTCTGATACATAAATAAATAAATCTTTAAATAAATAAATATTGCTCTGTTGCCATCTAGGACTGGATATTGCCTTTAAAAATCTGAAAACAGGCCCTCCCTGGTGGCGCAGCGGGTTAAAGCACAGCACTAAGAAGCTAAAGCCGCTTCCGCATGAGTTCGATCCCCGCCTGCCCCGGAGGAGATCCGCATGGCGTGGCAGACCTCTCCTGACCCGCCCGCTGCTCCCCTCAGCAGTGTACTTCCTCGATCTGTCTGTTCTGCTCCCCACTCTATCTCTGGTGAATCCTCTCACCCTCCGCATCTCTGGACTGTACCCCAGTTCTAAACAAAAAAAAAAATAAATTTTTAAAAAAAAAAAAAAAATCTGAAAACAGGCCCTCCCTGGTGGCGCAGCGGGTTAAAGCACAGCACTAAGAAGCTAAAGCCACTTCCGCATGAGTTCCATTCCCGCCTGCCCTGGAGGTGACCACATGGCGTGGCAGACCTCTCCTGACCCGCCCGCTGCTCCCCTCAGCAATGTACTTCATCGATCTGCTGTTCTGCTCCCTGTTCTGTCTCTGGTGAAGCCTCTCGCCGCCCCTAAGCCTCTGGCCTGTACCCCAGTTCTGTATGTACAAATAAATAAATCTTTTTTAAAAAATCTGAAAACAGATGAAAGGGAAATTAAATCCTATATAATGGGAAGCACGAGGAATCTTTATATTTTATGTTAGTTTTACCAGAGTATGTCTCCAAGAAAGGGAGGTCTACCTCTGTACTTTTATTGTCTCATCGCTGAGGTGCTCTTAAAAAGTGCTTTCCCCTATCTGTTATTCCCCAGCCAACACCACAACATAGAAGGGAGTCATCACATTCATTTTGTCAGTGTGCCTATTATTTTTACTGTGGTCTTTTTGCTTTGATTCTCTGAAAATGTTCTTTCTGATAAATAGTTCTCTGAAGTGTTACTAGTGTTTTCCACTTGGAGTCACCTTTCTCTGGCAGTGTGTCCTTTGCAATATGTAGATTCAAATGTTGTCAATGATTTCTTGGAAAGTTTTCTTGACTTTTGCCTTTACTTTTTTTCTGTTTCATTAGTTTTGAATTTTTCTTTGGGAACTCCAATAATGCATATATTACATTTGTTTTGCCCATCTTCTGTATATAACACTATCCAGGCCTCACTAGCTCACGCCAGACTTTTCGCCAAGCCTTCTGGTATACACCTTCATCCAGTCCTCAACACATCCCTGGGAGTAAGCTCCATTGCCTAACTGTGGAAAGGTGAAACCAAGACTTTGCTGTCTTCGTGCAGATCAGTGAAGTGGGAAGTCCACTTAGCTCTCTCTGACCCCAAAATAAGTTTTTAAACACTAAGTTAAACCACCTGTTTAAAAAGATTCATGGAGCATCCTGTAGATGCCAGTTAGAGAGGTGCGGGGAGAAACCATAGCGTCAGCCACACAGGAGCCTGTGAAATGCGCAACTGTATGCTGGAGACTTATAGCACCACAGGGCACACAGGAGCAGGCTGAGGAGGCAGATGGAGACCAACTCAGGAAGCCTGATCAGTGTGTGAGGCACCACCCCTGAGGCTGGTGGGGAGCCCTTGAAAGTTCTCCGCAATAGGGATGGGCTGGAGCAGACAGGGCTGTACGTAAAGTGTAGATGTGACTGTGGTGTGGAGGTGACTAACAAGAAAGACGAGTGAAGCAGACCTGCGAGGAAGGTGTGTGGTACTCCAGGTGAGAGGTGGGGGTCGGGGGGGCAGGGGACTTTCAAGGGACCCTCCTTTAAGCAGAGGAAAGAGGAGTACAAAGTGCTTATTCCACGCACCCTGCGAGCCCCATCTGCTAGTACATGTGTCCTAGACGGAACTGCAGGTGGGGGTCCCATGTCCAATGTCAGCAAATTGGGTGTTACCTAGGAGTGATGCCCCACTCCCCCAAAATGAACTCCACTCTCGAGGAGACCTGCTGAAATGCCAGCAAGTGACTACCGTGACTGGACAACAGAGAGTCAACCAGTCAGCCCACAGTGGGGTGCAGCCTCCAGAAGGGGAGCCTATTTTGCGAGCTTTTCAACTGCTCTAAGGACTGACTTGATTCTGTGATTCATCCAGAATTTTGTCATTAGTCATGCAAAGACATATACATACAAAAAAATGTAAACACAGCCACAGAGAAGAGGAAATAAAAATAATCAATGGATCAATAGTTTAAATCATTTCATTTCTTCCCATGTCCTATTCTTTGCAGCTTCCCTCTGAGCCAGAGGTCACAGTCAAATTATAACTGATACCTTTGTGAATACCTCTTGAGCACTTCCTATGTACCAGGTACTGTACCAGCAATTGAGGTACACTCACTCATTGAATACTAGAAAAATTCTGGGATGTGTTACCACCCCAATATTGAGAAAATTTTAGAGAAAACCACACCTCAATAGGAGAATGCCAGACTCAAACTAGGTGAGCCTGTCTCCAGACCCCTAGGCCCTCCAAAAGCAAACACTTCCCCTTTCATGTACCCATCCCTCACGTATGCAGTAACATCTTGCTATCTGCTCTCATTGTCACTCCACGCTCCATAAAACCATTTCTCAGGTGAAGAGACTGAGGCTTCAAGAGGTTCATATGGCCAGAAGCCAAAGCAAGGGCAGTGTGGGCCCCCGGGACGTGGCCCTCGCCATCGAGATCCACTGCCTGCCTCATTCATGGAGCATCTCTCCTGGCTGCCTTGGTATGCATCGTCTATTTCCGGTTCCAAATGGTATCATTTGGGATGATGCAAACACCTCCCATGTATCTCAACCATACACACAAAGATGATGATGATAATAATAATAACAAGGGCCTCCCTGGTGGCTCAGCGGGTAAAGACACAGCACTATCAAGTTATCCACAGCCACTGTGGCATGAGTCCGACCCCAGCCAGGAAGCTGGCCCACATGGCATAGCAGACCTCTCCTGTCCTGCCCACTGCTCCCTTCAGCAGTGTGTTTCTATAGATCCACCTCTTCAGCTTCCCACTATGTCTCTGGTGAAGCCTCTCACTGCCCCCTACAGATCTCTGACTTACACCCCAGTTCTTGTATGTAGACATAAATATATCTTCTTAAATAATAATAGTGAATAAGAGTGAGCTTACCCTTGGCATACTTTCTAAAATGCAACAGTCTTACTTACTAAAGTTGCACACCTCAATTGCAAAGCCATTCACAGAATTGTCTTAAAATGCATGTGGAAAGAGATGTTTCTTATTCCTTAACAATGTCTGGACTGAGGTAAAAAAAAACATTGACTTTATCTTATGGTTCTTGAAATCTGTCTTTTACTTTTTAAGAAACAAGCTAAAAGTTTAAAATGTCATAGTTGAGGGGCTTAACAGGGCTGGCCAGGACTGAAGACAGCAGCTATTTCTCTAGTCTCCTGCTGGCTTTGGCCATGGGGACAGGCCTTTTTAGAGTGACTAATGATCCAAGAGGAGAGGAATGACCTCTTTACAGATGATCCACTACTTGCCAGAAGCTGTGTTAAGTACTTTATGTATTTGAGAGGATGCACAGCATTTGATCTCCTGATCCCTTGGAAGTATCAATATCAGTGGGCCACAGTTCGGAAGGAGAATCCACACACTCTGGGGGGATATTTTATAAGCTTTTTCTAGGGCACTGAAGCAGGAAACTGATACAAAAGTGCCCAGCACAGTGCCTGAAACACAAAAACACCATAAACTTCAGCTTTCCTCCCCCTTTCTCAAACTACTTAATTTCCTTTAAAACCAAAACTTCTTTTCTAATTGCCCTTGACTTCAAATGTCACATATTTAGCCCATACCCTATTACTAATCCATTCTTGCCTAGTTCCTCCTACATTCTTTTGTTCATGTTAAAGATGACTTTTCTTTTCACCTGTATAAGTTTTGCTGCCTCCTACACTGATTAATTCAGCTAGATTGAAAAAGAGGACTAGCTCTTCCTCCATAAAACTCCAATTAATCAATCATCCTAGAACCTGAGCAACTCAGTGCAACTGCATTTGGTGGAAAGAACAACCATGTTGCTGTTAGTCCTGAGAAATGGCACAAAGGGGCAGACAGGTCTTAGGCAAGTGGTGTGACTTCCATAAGCCTCAATTTGATCTTGTATAGTATCATAAGGTCACTGAGAAATCGCTCAGTAATCTATGAGGAGTCACCATGGCAAAGTCTGACATACAGGTACAATTCAACATGATGTCAGGATTTCAGAATGCTCCATCAGAATAAATAAAATGGAATCTACATTCTTCCCCAGCTTACATGGAACATTCACCAAGACAGACCATATTCTGGGTCATAGAACACATCTTTAAAATTTTAAAAGGGCAGAAACATCACAGTATATCTTACAATAGAATTAAACTAGAAACCAACAACATAAAGGTAACTCCCATATTTATAAAGTAAACCACACATTTTTAAACCATGGAGCAAAAAGGAAACTCAAACGATGTAAAAGAACTTTTGTACTACATAAAATGTAAACACAACTTTTAAACTGTGTTGGATGTAGAAAGATAGAAAAATTGTTCTCCAAGGGAAATTTAAGAGATTAAATGCATACTTTATGACAAAAAGAAAAATCCTTATTAATATCCTAAGCCATCCACCATAGATAATGAGAACCATGAGTGACTTAAGCCTAAAATAAACAAAAGAAGCGATATAATGTTTTTGTCTAAAGAGTAGATATCAATATCAATGATATTGAAAACAGAAATATTAAACAAAAAAATGAGCAAACTATATATTTTTTTATTTTAATTATTACAAAAGTTTATTTTTACATCATTTTGCACATTTGTTTTTTCCATCTCGATTGTAATCCCCGCGGGTTTCCCATCACCAAATCACCCATGTGCCACCATCATAGTCCCATGCATTTCCCTCCCTT
>NW_004567109.1:61428680-61437681 GCF_000260355.1 Condylura cristata
ACCCAATAACCATTCATTATTTTAGCAAACCATATCAGAGGTGAAATTTGCTATGTTTGCTATGTAATAACTACCAAAAAAAACCCTTCAGCAAAACTGTATTTATTTGTCAGAGGCTAGGTGTTACCCCATAGGATGAGGAACAAGAAGAGAATTTTCTCTTTGACGATTCCTTTTCAACAACATCCTGGAGATCCTAGCTAATGTGATAAGAAAGTAAATACAAGGTGTAGAAATTAGAAAGAAATAAAACTGGTTTTACTCACAGATTATATGATTATGTAGAATACCACAAATAATTTGCCCTCCATGAGAAAAAAAAAACTCCTGGAACTAAGTAAGACAAGTTTTCAAGATACAAGGTCAATATGTAAAATTCATTCAGCAGGGTACAATTTGAGTTTGAAATTTAAAAAAATATACCACTTGTAATTAGCTCCCAAAAATGAAATATTACACACCTAATAAAATAAATACAGGATATGTATGCAAAAAAAACTACAAAGTACTAATGAAACAAATCCAATGAACAAGATCCAGCGATTCACATAAAAGCTATAAATCAAAAGAAAGACATTCAGAAATTTAAAGTCTCAATATTGCTAAGTTGCCAAATCTTCCCCACATGATCATACATTCAATACTATCTAAATCAAAATCCCAATAGACATTTTGAAAGATATCAATAAATTGAGACTAGGTTTCAAATGGAAAGACCAAAGACCTAAGCTAGTTAAAATAACTGGAAAGTGAAGGTGAGGGACTGATATTACCTAATTTCAAAACTTACAACAAGGCTATAGTCATCAAAGTAAGGTGACATTTGTGAAAGAATAGAGACATAAAATCAAAAAATCAAAAAAAAAAAAACAAAAAAAAACAACGGAACAGAACAGAGAGCACAGAAATAGACCTAGTTAAATATAGTCAAGTGATCCTTGACAGAGGAGCAAATACAATTTTCTTCATTTGTCTTTTCTGCAAATGGTGCTAGAGCAATCACATGTCCATATGTGAAATAAAGAACCTAGAAATAGACCTCAAACCTTAAACCAAAGGTAAATCAAAATGGATCATAGACCTAATGATGAAATCTAAAATTAGAAAATAAGAAAACTAGAGGAAATTGCATAACATCTAGTTTTGTGATGAATTTTAAAATACAACATCAAAAGCACACTCTATGAAGAAAATGTTGGTAAAGTGAACCTTAGTAAAATTTAAAACTTCTCCATAAAAGCCGCTATTAAGAGAATGAAAAAACAAGCCACAGATGGAAAAAGTATTTACAAAATACATATATGGTAAAACATGAGTACCTAAATAGAACCCCCCCAAAAAATCCTTACAACTAAACAGTATGAAAACAACCTCATTTGAAAATAAGTATCTCTGAAAAGACAACTAGCCAAAAAAAATAAATAAATGTCAAGCACCTGAAACCATAATAAACATCATTTCTCACTAGAGAAATGAGGTTAAACAACATTCACATACCACTATGTACTTATTAGAAAAAGATCTAAAAAGTGACTATTCAAGGCCCTCCCTGGTGGCGCAGCAGGTTAAAGCACAGCATTAAGAAGCTAAAGCCACTTCTGCATGAGTTCAATCCCCATGCATGCCCTGGAGGTGATCCATATGGCATAGCAGACCTCTCCTGACCCAGACCTCTCCTGACCTATCCGCTGCTCCCCTCAGCAGTATACTTCATCAGTCTGCCTGTTCTGCTTCCCACTCTGTCTCTGGTGAAAGCCTCTCACCACCAACCCTGCGCCTCTGGCCTGTACCCCAGTTCTGTATGCAAAAATAAATAATTATTTTTTTAAATAATAAAAAAATTAAAAAATTTAATTTAATTTAATTTAAAAAGTGACTATCGATCATTGATTGCTAGAGAGAAGATGGAAAAAGGGAAGCTCTCGTTGCTGGTGGAAACACAAATGGGAAGTTTTGGAGTCAGTTTGCAGATATTTACCAATCTAAAGGTATTCTTAGCAGGTAAGCCAGCAATTGCACCTCTGGATATCTACCTAACTGATTTGAGAACTTATGCACAAGCTTGTATGCAAATATGTATAGTCACCAAAAACTGGAAGCAACTGGAACCCTTACAGTATGGGAAAGAAGCCAGTTTGAAGTGGCTACATACTGTATGATTCCATTTATATGAAAAGTAAATAGATCAGTTTGCTGCCAGAAGTCAGGCAGGGGAAGGGTTGATACGATGAAGCATAAGGCACCCATTTTTTGTGCTGTGGATACACATTAAGGCAGGGAAATTATCTGTACAATGTCAGGTACCTGACATGTTGTTTTTCACAAATCCCATTGAGCTTTACAGCACAAAGAGTATGGATTAATGCATGGAAACTTTAAAAAAAAATCCTGGGGAATCAGAGGATCCTAGGATGAAATACTGGCTGTGGCAGAAGAACTTAACTCTATTACAACTGTATAAGAGAACCTCATGAAAAGAGTAGAAATTTAAAACTCTAACTTAAGAACTTTTGGAATGAGTGGAGTCTGTAAGACTAGTTTAGGCAGAACTACCTAAACACTGTTCAGAGTTGATTGCCATGGTGATAAGCGTTCACAGTTCTGAAACCACTGTCATGTAAGTTGCGACTGAACATTTATGGGAATGTTCAGCACATGGACAGATGATTCAGCACACAGAGGGATGAGAGTGTAGGGTAGTCCACACTGTTAGACAGGGACATAGTAAGGGGAGGAGGCTATGAGGGTCTGGTGTCGTGATGGGTAAGAGTTGGAGGCATCAGTAGGAGCTGAGGCATTTCTAGATATATGTATATGCATGAATTAATCCACATGTACATTTTCTTGCTCTGTCTGTAAGAGGGTGTTAGAAGTAATGATACCCAAATAATATCCTACCACCCCCATTTTGGTTTCTCATACTACTTTTGCACAAAGGAACCAGAGCTCCCCAGAGAAACAGCTGTTTTTATAACCTGGGCAGGGAGTATAGAAGATGAACAGAAAAAAAGAAGTAAGGAGTGAGAGAATAAGAAGTGAGTGAGAGAATCCACAAAAGCCCAAAGTAGAGCAATTCGAGTAATAAAATAAAGTAGTATTGGATGATAATTCAAAACATAGCTACCCATGATTCATATTGATAGGAATAACTGAATAAACAAACAAAAAGAGGAGAATAGACACATCTCCCATGCAGAGGAATTTCAAATGTTAAATGTATTGCTAGATAAACCCACTTCTGAGGCTGCTTCGCACACTGATCAGGCTTCCTGAGTTGGTCTCCACCTGCCTCCTCAGCCTGCTTCTATGCACCGCTGGTGCTGTAAGTCTCGAGCACACAGGTGCTTCTTCCACTAGCTCACCTGGGGCTGACGGCAGACACTGTGTGATTCCACTCTGTACTTCTCTTGATTCTGAAGTGTGGACTATAAATAAGATATCGCGGCTCCCTAGTGGCACAGGGGGTTAAAGCACAGTACTAAAAAGCTAAAGCCACTTCCGCATGAGTTCAATCCCCTCCCCTGAGGTGACCACATGGAGCGGCAGACCTTTCCTGACCCGCCCGCTGCTCCCCTCAGCAGTGTACTTCATCGATCTGCCTGTTCTCCTCCTCACTCTGTCTCTGGTGAATCCTCTCACCATCCTGCACCTCTGGCCTGTACCCCAGTTCTGTATACATAAATAAATAAATCTTAAAAAAAAAAAAAACCAAAGACATCGCACCAAGGAATACTATATGGAAAGAAGGGGAGTCACTTTACAGGGGAGAAACCTGACAAATACCTCAACCCAGGATCAAGGTGATAAGTCACATCAATGCCCCTGATAGTTGGTGATAAAAATGGTACTTGACCATTATGATCGTCCTCCTAAAACTTCAAAACCCACTCTCTCATTATGAAAAAAAAAGATAAGGGCCCTCCCTGGTGGGTTAAAGCTCAGCACTGAGAATCTAAAGCCACTTCCGCATGAGTTCAATCCCCGCCTGCCCCAGAGGTGACCACATGGCGTGGCAGACCTCTCCTAGCCCAACCGCTGCTCCCCTCAGCAGTGTACTTCGTCAGTCGGCATGTTCTGCTCCCCACTCTGCCCCTGCACCTCTGGCCTGTAGCCCAGTTCTGCATGCACAAAAAAATAAATAAATCTTTTTTAAAAAAAAAAAAAGAGAGAGAGATAAATCTCAGCTGAGGGATGGTCTCCAGTATACCCACCAGGGCTCTTACACTGTGTCAAGGTCAGGAAAACAAGGAAAGTATCACACCAAGAGCAGAGAGGGGCAGAAGCTGTGGGGAGATGGGAGGAGCAAATGTACTTGGGTGCTTCCCCCTCCACCCCTACCTGATCCTGAAAGCAGACGTTAGGCAAAAATTCAAGAAATTTGAGTAAACTGTAGTAAATGTCTTTAGTCAAGAAGAATATATCCATATGAGTTCATTCATTACAAATGTAAGATGTTAATACTAAGAGAAACTGGGTGTGGCGTATATGGGAACTCCCAGCATTATCAATCTATAAGTCTACACTTACTCTAAAACAACATTTTTATTTGAAAGAAGTGAGATTGCACTACATACTTCTTGACAAAGCACAAGCTCTCACCTCTGCCAAACTCCCCACTCCTCTTGGATTCCCTCCCTCCACTCCCATCTCCTCCCCTGTTGAATTCTCAATCTCTGTCAAAAGCATATCTGACACTTAAACTGGCGGGTGGAAAACAGGAGAAATAAAGTTGACCACCTCCTCTTCACTGCCTGTTCTGTGAAAACCAGAGCGAGTGGAAACAGAGATCACGTGACATGTAGCCTCAGTTTCCCCAGTTCTTATTAACCATTAACAAGAATCAATGTTCTTAGTCAGGGTCCCAAAGACCCTCTTTCATAAACACTAAAACAGTGTCTTGACCATTCATCCCACTCCCTGATCAATACCAGTTGACACTGATCCATATCAGGTGGTCTCCGAGTATTTTCTGCATTTGATTTGAGGCTCCAGTCTCTCTCTTACAGGTACTAGAATCTGCAGCTTCACACTTCAATTTATTCCTCTTCTTAGAATAAAAGATCAAATAAGGAAAACTGTCTTCCATTCTGCCCTAAATGCCTTTTATCTTCAAATTTTGAATTTACCACCTGAAGCCTTCATACCTATTCTCTGGAAACGTAGATAATGAGCCTGTGGGAGCATTTAACATAAAAATATCACTAAAACATTTAATATCTATGTCAATGATGAGAAAAATAGAATTTAAAAACCTCCCAAAAGGTTAAACCTAAGAACAAGCACTAGGGTGTTTTTCAGTTTTGAAATAATCTAAAGTGGTTTGTACCACTCTAAAAGACTTGCAGTAGAAGCTGCCTTTAGTCCTCATAACAGTCTCACAAGAGAGGAGCAGAGAATTCTACAAGGAAAGTGACCAAGTGACAGTGTCCTCTCATAGCCTGCCTAAGAGCATGATGCATTTCTGCTCTCAAAACTTGGAACTTCTTGCTCTGGTTTGTTCAGTCGAGGGACTGGAGACCTCTAGGGCTCTGAGCTTACAAATAAATCTGAAGTGTTTGAGAGAGGCCAGAGGAGAAAAGTGTATTGACAGATAGCACAAAGACCTGAAAAGTTGAAAATTAAGAATAATTACATGGCCCTCCCTGGTGTGTAACAGGTTGGGATGCAGCTCTGCAAGCTCACCGCAGCTGCTTCACTGTTAGTTCTATCCCCAGCCCCATACCTGCTCCACATGGCGTGGCAGACCTCTCCTGACCCACCTGCTGCTCCCCTCAGCAGTGTACTTCATTGATCTGCCTGTTCTGCTCCGCACTCTTCCTCTGGTGAAGCCTCTCACTGCCCTTGCACCTCTGGCCTGTACCTCAGTTCTGTATGCATAAATAAGTAAATCTTTTTTTAAAAGAATGATTGCAAAAGCAACACTTAAAAATCCATCTTTCTTGACAGCCATAAAAATTATATTTAAGAAGGATGTCATAGATTTTAATATGTCTGATAGAAAGTGCATGGAGCCATCACAAACCTGAGTGTATAGGGTGAAGAAGAGTCTGAAACAATATGGTCCCTCAGAAGAGTCACTTCCTATCAGCTTCCAGGACTTAAGACCAAGAAGCCCCAGTGCTCCCCACCAGAGCCCCCACCCTACCCCAGGGCCCTACTGTGAGTGCTTTGTCATTGTTTCCAAACCAGACCAAGAAAAGAATGCCTTAACCTATGCAAAGGCCACATGCCTATTATTTACAAAATGCAATGGATTTGATCAGCAAAATTATTGCAAATATGAACTCTCTGGCAACTCAGGAAAAAGGAATTTTTGCGTGGAAAACCAAACTCCTGTTGTGTGTGTGGGGTGGGGTCATGCCCTGGAGCAGGGTGGGAGACTTTGGAGCTGGCAGTCTGGTGCTTACTCTGTTCACTGGCCAGTTGAGACATCCTCAGACACCCCTGAAATGTGGCTAGGCTCAGCTAGACCAGAATCTGATGATGAAGCCAGAACAAGCCCCTGAAAGTATAGAATGTTCCATGACTTTCTCTGCTTCCAAGGACATCCCCAAGGCCTTCTCAGCACCCCACCTAGAGCTCTGTACATCCCACACCCCATCCCCCAGGCTTCTTTCTTTTAAAAAAGTGATTCTATTGTATGGCTGATATACATAAATACAAGTTTTTTGTAAAAACCAAGAGACATAAAAAATAAAGTGCAAGGGACCACCAACAAGCATATGAAAAAATGTTCAACATCACTGGTAATAAGGGAAGATGCAAGTTAAAACCACAATGAGATACCACCTCACCCCAGTGAGAATGGCACATCTTAAAACTAGCAACAACAAATGTTGGCAAGGATGTGGAGAAAAAGGAACTCTCCTGCACTATAAAAAATTATTTGGAGGTTCCTCAAACTGCTAAAAATGGAGCTTTTTTACGACCCAGCAATCCCACTCCTACTCAAAAGACAAAAAAACACTAATTCAAAAAGACACCTGTGGGGGTTAAAGCACAGCGGGTTAAAGCACAGCACTAAGAAGCTTAAGCCAATTCCACATGAGTTCGATTCCCGCCTGCCCTGGAAGAGATCCACATGGCGTGGCAGACCTCTCCTGACCCGCCTGCTGCTCCCCTCAGCAGTGTACTTCATCAATCTACTTGTTCTGCTCCCCACTCTGTCCCTGGTGAATCCTCTCACTCTCCACATCTCTGGCCTGTACCCTAGTTCTGTATGAATAAATAAATCTTAAAAAAAAAAAAAAGACACCTGTGCCCCCATGTTTATTGCTGCTCAAAGTGCTCAAAAGTAGATGACTGGATTAAAAAGATGTGGTATATATACACAATAGAATATTACTCAGCAATCAAAAAAGATAAACTCATGCCTTTTGCAGCAACATGGATGGAGCTGGAAGGATCATGCTTAGGGAAATAAGCCAGAAAGAAAAAGAAAATTACTGGATGATTTCACTCATAGCAGGAGTATAAAGGACCAAAGGGGAAAAAATAATAATGATAAACAGCTATATACCAGAGACATTTTACAAGGGTGGAGTGGAGAATGGGATAAAAAAATGGGGTGGAGAGAGTACATGGGACTATGGTGATGACACATGGGTGAATTGGTGGTGGGATGGAAAAAGGCACAAAATGATGTAAAAATAAACTATTATAATAAAAATTTTAAATATCTAAAAAAATAAAGAAAGTGCAAGGTCTCCACCTTTGCTCTCCCCGAAGTATACTCTTCTCCACACAAATAGCATTGTTTTTTGAGGTAGGTGAGGATTCCCCTGTGTCTTTTTCTACGTATTGACATAAGAAAATATCTCTTACAGTGCTTTAAAGAAAAGGAATCGGATGGATCACATTGCTTTATAACGACCTTACTGCATGTGGGTCTACATTTCTTTGAAAATAACACCTACCATGGACATCCTACATTTAATTTTTCATTCCCCTAGTACTGCACACTTATGTTACTTCCATTGGACTTTTATAAGCAAGGCTGCATTCTTTACCCAGGCATCTGAGCACATCAGTGAGGGTATTTGTAAGCCAGTTCCTAAAAGTAGAACTGTTCCATCCAACTATATACACCTTTTAAATTTTGGTTGTCGGTACTATATGCTCCTCCTCTGATTAGCCAGATCAGTTGACACTCTTGTGGACTGGTTAAGAAATCATCTGTTCCAGAGCCCGATCCACTTGATGAGGCCTCATCCCAGTAGAAAGCATTTTTAAATTTCAGGTCCATGTGTAAGCAAATAAACGTTCATTTCAATATGGGTGCTGCAATGGATGTTTTCTAAAAATGGCCATAATTTTCATTTTAACTAGGTTTTTAAAAAAAATTGGAATTGTCACTATATTGCCCCTGGTTGCCCCTTGAGCAGATCCTGTTTAATCCTCTCTTCTGTCAGAATGTTCTGTTTTATAGGGATCCCTTCAAGCAGGGGAGAAAATCCACAGCTGTTTGAGCAGAATTAGCATGGAGCTCCCACTGCACCCCCCCAAGTTTAATGGCAAACAGCAGTGCATTAAAGCTGAATCTTACAAATGAGGATGGACATTATCTTCATTACAGTCAACATGTATGATGCTAAATACATCTGACCTAAAAACTCAGTCCCTAAACACCATGCCTGTGGCTAGATAATCTCAAAACACATTGGTGTCATTTAGTTGACATTTCCATTCTCCCTTGTGAAAGGGTTGTTCACTTACTCACCATCATGCACATCGACATGAGAAAAAGCCCCACCTTACCATTCCCATCCCATTTCAATTATTCCTGTGACAGTGATGGAGAAACCCAACTTTGCAGAGAAAATGATAACTTCAACAGAGTCCACCCCACAGTGAAAAGCCACATATGTGTAGAAGCAGTTCCTTAAACCTTTTCCTCAAGTTATTTGCTCATTCATTTAAAAACTATATCAACTTGCGGGCCCTCCCTGGTGGCGCAGCGGGTTAAAGCACTGCACTAAGAAGCTTAAGCCACTTCCGCATG
>NW_004567109.1:61438001-61468674 GCF_000260355.1 Condylura cristata
AGTCGGTGCCTAAAGGCACTCACCAGAGAAACAGGAGAGAAGACAGTACCAGCACGAAATGGGTACCTGGGGGCCACCAGTCTGGGAAAGGAAACCAAGGGGGGACTGCCAATGAGGCTGACACCTGCGATGAAGCTAAAACTGATGAAAGCAACCATGGGGAAGGGTGTCCGAGCGCAAAGGATGCCACCATCCTATAGTTGAGAACAATAAGAAAGTGGATATACTGAGAGGGTGTTCAGGGAGGGACTCACATTCAAGTCTAATGATTATCAGCTGACACGTGGTCAAGTATCCAGCTGCACAGAGGTGGAGCGACCACCCCAAAGCAATTAATTGGATTGCCTATTGGACCTCATTTGGACCACACCATCTAGTTTAAGTGAACTTCTGTTACATGTCCTGTACATCCCACCTGTGCCCCCTTCCAGGTCCAAAGTTTGCAGGTACAGGAGCTCCCAATCAACTCTTCTCACTACTGTCAGTCTTTGACAAAGTTCTGCCCATCTTTCACGCCCACCTCCGAAAGCACTTCCTTCCCAGCTCTGTGCCCCATTCTAAACCCCTCCAGCAATGCTGGCCCCTCTTCAACACCTTTCCCCATTCTTCCCTGCCCAATCATCCTCACCCACTCCACCCAACTGAAGCTACACTGGGCACCACAGGTTCTGCTAAGTGTTGGCTAAAGTAAACTGAGCAAGTGCATCCTGATCATATTGATCTTTGAACATGCACTAGTTCAACTATTTGAACTATTTAAGCCAGCTCTGCATTCTGTTATAGTTGAACTCTACAGGATCATGATTTTGTAATTTAAATGTCCTAAATGTCTTTCTGGCTTTAACCTTGTGCTCGACCAAAAGGCATTGACCTCCCACAGACATGAGAGGGAGCCTCACACACACACACATACACCAGGCATCCCAGAAATAAACTTCATCCAAATTCTTACCTGTCCATTCTTTTCACTCATTCAAAAATAAACTTAACTAGCAATTACTACATGCAGGTAGTATGCAGAACATTTAGGAATGTATGAAGGGAAACTCACCAAGACAGCTTTTACTCTCACCAGACTCCTAATCTAGAGAGGCAGATAAGGAAGTATGGAGATTATTTCATACAACTTGGCAAATTGTTGGAAAGAAATAAAGCAGAAGGGTGGGGAGAATGTGCCAAGGAAGGTCTTCTGCAGTTATGCCCCTATTGAATCTTAACAGATGGGGCGGTGACACAAGTTATGCAACTCTTGTCGACTGACAAATTCCAGGCAGGAGGAAAGAGACTACCTGAAAAATCAGGACCTCAACTGCTAGCTTATGTTACGACTCCCCTTTTTGTATAATCATAATATCGAAAATATTCTGACCAACCACCAGCTTACAACTGGATTACGTTAGCCTCATAAGGTGGCTATCTGGCCCAGGCAAGCAGGTGCTACCCCGGGGCATAAAATTCTACCCCAGGGCATAAAATTCTTGTGTCTCCTAAGACAAAAGGCAAGCCCCAGGAGATGTGGGAAGCTTCCTCCTTCTTTTGAAACAAAATGCAAATCTCAGATAAGACTCCCAAGACTTGAGGACTCATGGGCAGTTTCCTAATGTTGAATTAACCTTTTCTTAAACTACTCTCTGCTAGCCTGAAGTTAGCCATTAGTCTCTCTTTAGACAATCACTGATGACTCTGCTAACACAAAATTTATTCCTTCCTTAGACCCCTAACAACCCTTTGCTAACATAAAACTCATCCTTTCCCAAGACCCCTTATCCTTTGAGTTATAGTTAAACATCAGTATACATCAAAAATGTATATAATTTAGTATACCATAATGTGTCAAGAAAGAATGCATTGTTCCCCTCTTCCTTGAGAACTTAAATGGTGACTTCTTATCTATATACTTCACCTTATGCATTATTGTAATTAACTACTTGCTACAGAGTATCAATAAGATACTAAGATCAGAGAAGGAGACACTTCCACCCTAGACTGACTCCTGTGTCTCTTTGCTCCCCCAACTTTCCCCCTTTGAGAATCTCCACTAGCCTAAGCTGTTCACACCTTCAAAGACCCTGCCCGGAGGCTGCTGCTGCTGCTTATTGAGGCTGGTCCCCAACAGGGAGGAGTGGGCAAAGTCTACATGGACAGTGGCTCAGGCAGCTTGGGACAGCATGAGCAAAGGCATAAAGACAAGAAAGGACTCTGCTGAGAATGTCTGGCGGGTCAGAGACTGTGGGCGAATTACTTCAGATGAGGTTGCAGAGACCACTGAAGGAGTTGATCATGAAGTATCTTACATGAACTGGACTTTCCTTCCCTAAAAGTAATTGTGTGTCACTGAAGAATGTTAAGTAAAGACAAAACACTGCCAGATTTTTGTTTTATAAATATTATTGTCAGCTTTCTAATCACAAAGAGAACAATGATTTGAGTTAACTATGACTCTTATGTCTAGTATTTGAAAGCCAACAAAAATCTTCCATCATCTCTTTTAATCCCTTTATTGTAGTTATAAAAATTTATTTTCCAAAGGATGTACACCAGCTTATACAGGCTATCTATCTTTTAGAGGGAAAAAAATGTAATGAAATTCATAAAAGAAATAACTCTGCCCTAAAATCCCTCTCTCCTAGATTTCTTCTCCATGCTGCTAGCATTTCTGTTACTGAATGTGCAGGGGAGTAGATTTCTGTGTATGTAGCTCAAGGGAGATCTTCAGGGTCTGTAAACATTTGCCTTTTTTGAGAGCAATATCTACTTTACGAGGATGGGAAAAATTTAACGGATTTTTTTCATTTCTCAAGGTGATTAAAAAGTTAAATCCTGTGAAATCAGGAGATTAATCTTGGGCCTCTAATACTATGTAAATTACAACTCCAAAATCTTGACTGATGTAACTGACTCAAATTCAAATATTGCTTTTTTTAATTCTGTATATTACCGGGGAAAAATTTAGTGTGACAGACAGCAGCAAGAGCAGATTAATCTTGTAGCAAAATCTTAGAGGGTTCTCACTCCTGTTCTCTTCATGCTCTCAACCCTCTATGCAAATAAACAGGCTAATAAGGCATGTTTGTATCCAGGAAATCTTTAAGAAATACATAGAGTATCTCTGATATAGAATACCAATAGCCACATGATCCACTGTTAGTTCCTTCAAATGACAATAACCAAATCATGCAAAGCAGCAGGTTTTAAAAGCCCAGGGCTAGCTGGCCATCAACTCATTATTTCTAAAGCAAATTTTGCAAGAGAGTGCATAATATAAAATATTATAGTCAGTCCTATGTATTGCTATCTCGTGGTAAATTAAGCAGTTGTTTTAACCAAGCAGATGTAAAAAGCTACTTGCTTCTGGAACACCAGATAAGTACAACAGAAGAGACTGGAGTCTGGGATAACCCCAAGGCACATGTACTTAAAAAGTCCCTTCCTTGCAAGAAGTCAAATGTATATCTGCTCCATTATTACTAATGTAATAAACACTAGATCACCTACTCTGGGGGTCTGCTAACCTAGGTGGCTTACCCAGCCTCCATTCTAAGAGCCCAACACTTTGAGACACCTTTCACATAGATTAAAAGCATAAAGCTAGATCACCCTGGGAAGGGTATGCATTGCGAGGTATGACCAGGAATACCCGGGGGGCTGAGGACGGATGCATAACTTACTCCTGACTTATACATCTTGAGATATGACTGGGGACACCGGTGGGCCATTGAATAATGTATAACAAAGGACCCCAGAAGCCGATCAGTGGAATGCCTTATTGATAAGACTGAAATCCTGACCGGGAGAGTTCAACATACCAAACTATCAGCAGATGCACAGTTCCACCTTTTGCCCAGCTTCTTCTAATTCTCCCTTTCTTTTTCACTTCCTCAATAATTAATGCTATATGATTAGTCTACCAATAAAAAGGCCAGGATCTTGCTCTTCGGCAATATCCTGCATTATGTAGCATGCTCCACGACTCCCATTTCTTTGGTCAGTATGGTGTTGCCCCATGCAACACTACTCCTTTCAAGAAGACATCTATGAAAAATCAGAAAGCCCAGCATCTCCGGGGTCAGTACTTTTATAGACATTAGTGTCATGTAACTCCCTTGCAGAACATTCATTTGCATTTCACAAATGAGCAAACGGGCTCAGAGAGGAACATATATGTGTGCACCTACACACAGCACGTCAGGAGCTGCATGTGAATCCATGTCTGTAGGACACAGAGCCTTTGCTTTCAGTATTCCAGGGCCCCAAGGTGGACTAGCCCATTGGGGCAGAAGGGCCAAGTTGAAATGCTGCTACTGGTACAGGAGGAGAGTCATGGGGAGCATCAAGGAGTGGAGAGTTCAGATAGTCCGGGAGGGGGGGTGGGGGGGAGCGATCCTATATATTAATTCGCTTTTGGGAGTGACCCCGCCACGGAAGAAATTCTTACAGAAGTTTTGCTCCTCCATTTAGTGGAGCAGGACAAATGAGATTCGGAAACCATGCTTTATTCAGTTCCCAAGAGAAACCAAGTGACTTTCCCAAATAATCCCCAGTCTTACCCACCCGCCCCCACCCCAAGCCCAGCACCTTCCAGAAAACTTCCTGTTATTCCACCACCCAAAAGAGCCCTACATCTATTTGACCAGGAAAGGCATCTTCTTTGGTGGAAAGGAGGAAAAAACACCTTTTTTAAATCTACCTTGGTAACGCATCTCACAAATACTCAGCATTCTTAAAGCTTATCATTATAGCTGAAAGTGAAATGAAAATCATATTGTAACTTTGCTTTTAGGTTGTAAATTAAATTCTTTGAAACATTCTTTCAGTAAAATTGACATTTCATAAAATACCCTTTATGAACACAACATTTCAGGAACCAAAAATAAAGTCTTCTCTGGCGTGCTGGATTTTAGTTGTTTCATACGGGTTCTAGACACATCATTTATTTTTTCACTCTTTGCCACTGAAATAAACGGCAAAGGTGTTGGTGCCTTGGCTGGACAAGGACAATCCTGAGCATCACACCTGGTGTTGCTGGACTTTTAATGGAAGAATGAAATGAAACTGCAAAGAATAAAGGTCCCCAGAAACTCAGGAAGCAAAAGAAAAGGCGCTTTGCTTGACGTGCCTTCAGCCTTGATATGTTCATTACATGCCAAAGCCTTGGGAAGGCAAATATGGAATTGAGAAAGAGACCATCTGTTGTGTGATGTTCCAAATTATAAACTTAACCCTCCCTTAAGCCCTCCCTGGTGGCGCAGCGAGTTAAAGCACAGCACTAAGAAGCTTATGCCATTTCCACATGAGTTCGATCCCTGCCTGCCCCGGAGGTGACCACATGGTGTGGCAGACCTCTCCTAATCCGCCCGCTGCTCCTCCCCTCAGCAGTGTGCTTCGTCCATCTGCCTGTTCTGCTCCCCACTCTGTCTCTGGTGAATCCTCTCACCCTCCGCATCTCTGGCCTGTACCCCAGTTCTGTACGAATAAATAAATAAATCTTTAAAAAAAAAAAAAAAACTTAACCCTCCCGTTCTACATCACCTGCTGCTCAGTCATGCACCTCCTTTGAGATGAAAAGGATGGGTGTGGGGAGTAAGATCAGCAGGTTTAACAAGAGCAACACGTGTGTCCTGTAAGATGTTTTAGGAAGCTCAGAATCACAACCTGAATATTTTCTCCAGGATAAATAGTCCTGTTATATTTTACTCTTAAAACAAACACTAGGCACGCAGTGGTTGCCATACAAGGAATGTCCGTGACACTCCCCTGGCAAGCCACCATCCTTTCTGTCATTTTTATATTATTTAAAATCCCTGGGCTCTTCGAAAGAAAACTGAGAGATTTTAAAAAGCTTTAGATGTATGTAGAAAATAGAGTAATTCCTCAAGTGAAGAAGAGTTTCTTTTCCAAAAGAACATTTTTTAGGACAGCCGGAAAACAACAGCCCAAATGTTTAAATCTTCAAAGGTACATGTGGCACATCGAAGTGGAGAATTTCCATTAAAAAGGTAAAGAAACATTAACAGATACTTGAAAATGCCCATGTATTCTTATTTGTCTCTCTGAAATATCCTCATTGGAAAAACGCATTTAAAAAATGTAACACAGCTCATTCAGGGTTGATTTGAGTTCACAAAATAATTTTATTATATGTAAGAAAGCACGCAGGCAATAAAATTAAGAAAACATTCACAATGCATAAAGAACACAGACCTGATGCAGGAGATACTTTTCAGTAAATTTCCTTCTTGTTACCCATTTCATTTGAACGTTTAGTCAATACTTTGTCAACAAGAATACTTTGTAAACATTTCAAAGAAACTCTCTTGAAATACCCCACAAGTTAGTACTGGCAAGGGAGGTTTATGATACTTTGTACAGTCCAGGCGATGACATAAAACTTGATTCCAAAGCACAGAGAAAGGGCTAGCATTTGTCAAAAGAAATACTGATGGCTTTGGGGTGTTTAACATACCCCAAGAAATGAGTCTTAGGGGAGGATGATAATGAGGCACTATTTGTAAGTTAGTATACCGTTAACATTTAAAGACTTTTTTAAAAAAAATCACTTCTAATTTCAGATTAAAGCACTACAAAAAGCGACCGCACTAAGTAGCTTGCTTGACCTGATAAGATACAGGTGCAGGGTTTGCTCTGTCCGTTGCCCACACTGCTAAGACACAGAGCTATGGGAACCCATGTTTTTCACTGAGCCCGTCTAAGCAGGACAGCCATTTGGTTCAGAAAAGCTATCAGACAGGTGTAATGAGTAAAAACAGAAGGGCCAATTATTTTACATAAATACAAAGTACTTTTATTACCACCTAGGATCCTAACTTTAAAGTTAGATCTTTCTTTTTTAAGCTGGCTTTTATTTAAGATATTTACAGAATGGTACATCATTCTCCTCGAAGAGCCTTTCTCATTAAAAAATTTTTTACACAATAGTAGCTATGTTTTTTTAAATTTTCAAAATCTTTTTAGAAAAAAAAATTCACAGCCTTTGTCAATTCTCACCTGGTATTTATTTATGCTAATGAATCTCAAGGGATCAGCACAACTTCATTTCCTGTCAATCTTTGCTTTCTTTCTAGAAGTTATTCATGACCATTAAGAACCTTCAGAGTCTGCATTCATTTCATTAGCTTATAAAGTGCTAGATCAATGGGCAAAACTGGGATTGTAAGGTTTTCAAATAACATTACTTTATCCTATTAAATATGATAAATATAGATTTATTATAATTAAAAATATCCACATAATACAATAAATAAATAAAACCAATATTAACAAAGCATCTCTCAATTCTGAAAAAAAAATCCTTCCTACTGTAAGGCTCAATTATTTTTTAGGAGTAATTTATGAAGGCATGCACCTACCTTTACAATCTGAAAACTTTGCTCGGATCAGAGTTAGCACCTGTTTGTACACAGCAAAACTCAACCCTTCTCATTTCCTTCTCAGAAAGGTTTAATTTTTAAGTGAAGCTGTTCATTGTTGATTCTCTGTCCTACTTGTTAAGTCCTAGAATCAGTTTCTAAAAACAATGTCGTGGCCAAAGACATGTCTCTTGTGAATATCAGCTTCCCGTGGACCCCTCCTTGATTCGCTATGAGCCACGCAGAAAACACACTGGAATGTATTGGAAAGTAGCAGTGTGTTGAGAAAAAGCAGCAGAGGAGGGCTTGCCTGACATCTCAGTGTTCACGTCGCCTCAGTTTCTTACCAGCAAGCCCCCAGAAGCCTCCTCTAGCTTCGGGGCTGAGCGTGTCCGGCATGAGTGACAGCAATGCTCAGGTTGGATGCTGCCCGTTCTGCGTGATGGGCTGGATCTTCTCTAGTGACACATCAGTGTCATAGTCCAATATGACAGAAAGGGCCGGGGACAACTTTTCCAAGGGTTTGGCTATTCCACCTCCCTCCTCCTTCTTCAGTTCCTCTGAGGTGCCCACGGCATGTGGGATCAGGTACACCAGGTTGCAGTCCTTGGAAATGGAGCCACGTGGCTCATGGTGGCTGGAAAAGACCACAGCCCCGTTGTTATTGATGCTGACTGTCTCTATGGCATTGTTGGTCGTCGGGCAAAGTCTGTAACATCCTAGTAGTGTTGAAAATGCCTTCCGAAAATCAGCATTGAAGGCGTAAATGATGGGGTTCAAAGAGGAATTGGCCCACCCAAACCACACAAATACATCAAAGGTGATAGAATCGATGCAGAAGGGCTGGGTCTCGCCTGACCCACAGAAGGGCACCATGCAGTTCAAGATGAAGAAAGGTAACCAGCAGCACACAAACACCCCCATGATAACAGACAGGGTCTTCAGGACTTTAGTCTCTCTTTTGAAGGACATCTTAAAGGAGCTTTCCGGTTGGGAACACTCCACAGGGTTTCCATTACCTGTAGTGGTCTGACAATTTTTGGCATGGACTGCTGCCCTCTCCAAGGCTGAGATGCGCCGGATTTGCTTCTGGGCGATCCTATAGATCCTGGTGTAAGTGACAATCATGATGGCCACGGGGATATAAAAGCTAATTAGGGAGGATGAAATGGCATATGTCCTGCTCAAGCTGGAGTCACAATTGTCTGTGGTCTCGCCCAGGGAAGTCTCATTCCCATTTGAGGGGCTAGTGGGTTTTGCCTTGTGCCAACTGAGCTGCACCGGAATGAACGAGATGAGTACTGACAAGGTCCAAGCCACACTGATCAGAATGAAGGCTGCTTTGGGGGTCATTTTTCTCTCGTACCGGAAGGGACTTGAGATGGCCCAATACCTGTCCACGCTGATCACACAGAGGTTAAGGATGGACGCGGTAGAGCACATGATGTCAAAAGCCACCCAGATGTTACAGAAGGACCCAAAGGGCCAGAAGCCAGCGATCTCAGCCACCGCTTTCCAGGGCATCACCAAAACAGCCACCAAAAGATCCGATACCGCCAAGGAGATGACAAAGAAGTTGGTCACCTTGGAGCGCAGGTGTCGGAATCTGATGACCGCGGCACAGACCAGTGTGTTCCCCAGGAGTGTGGACAGGATGAGCAGTGACAGGAAGCAGGCTGTGAGGATGCGGAAGGAGAAGTCCCTCTCCACCACCATCCCAGCACCAGCCATGGTGGAGGTGTTCAGAGTCTCCATCTTCCTGAAGAAGAGAGCATAGGGGGTCTGACACCCCCTCAAGTTCCTGGGCAGGCACTGGAAATCAGTCAGAACTGCAGGAGTCCTCACTTTCTAAGCAGCCCCAGGGATTGGGGGTGGGGGGGTTTCAGCAGCATTCATCAGAGGACAACAATTGCCTGGCAGGAGCTTGCCCGTGGCAATCCAACTCAGACCTTAGGAAATGTCCCTCTCGTCCTTTATACCTGTCCCCTGATTTCTTTGCTCCAGGTCACTGTCACAGCAAGCAGCTGGTCCTTCAATTCCCCAAGGAAGATACTGGCTTTTTAGCATATTCTAAACTATCAATCCAGAGACTCCCAGACCTTTGCCCAGCTACTGGGATGGGAGTCACATTTCAGGTTTGTTGCCTTTCTGGTGATGAGAAAGAATGCTCCCCTTCTGAGATGCAACTGAAAAGGCATGCCTTCTTCCTCCAAGCCCCGACTGGGTAGCAGCTCTCCAGAAGCCCTAAGAAGCAAAGAGAAAGCAAAGGTCGTTCACCAAGACTCGAGCAGATTGCACCATTACTCCTGGCATCCCGGATCCAGCTTTGTCTGGGCCACCTACCTTGCCTTGGGGTAGTTCTGTCTTCCAAAGCCCCTGGAGCTCTGGAAGTGGGCTTTGAGGAATGTCCCAGCTCCACAAAGCCCTGGAGGCGCGCCTGAGTGCTGCCAGGCCCCTGCAAGGGCTCCGGATTCGCATAAATCGTCCGGTAGGGTTTGGATAAAGAATCCTGGGCCCGGCCCCAAAGACGTTGTTCCACTGCCGTGAACAACCAGATTATTCAAAGTGGTCGAAACATGGGAAAAGGATTCCTGGACGCTCACAGCTTCCTTGGGAGAGGGACTTCCAGGGTTAGTCACTTGGGCAGCTTGTATTCTTTGCTTCCTTTCATCAGAGCCGAGCACCCGGACGGTCCTCAAGAGACCTCTGGTTCCTCCGGGCAGGGCCCTGCGTCTCCCTGCGGCACTCACTACCTCCTAGGGAGCCCGTGGGAGCGTGAAGCAGAGAAAACCGAGTTGGCACCCGCGGGCTCCCGGGCCGCCCGGGTTCCCGCGGGGCACAGCCCATCCCGCCCCCAATTCCCCTCCCCTGCCCTGGAGGCGGGCTTTGCTTAACAGGCAGAGTTGCCGCACGTGGTTCCCCTTGATGGGCTAAAGCGGTGGTGGTGGAGGGGGGTAGTTTGCTAAGGTGAGCGATCGTCCTCTCGGGGGTACCCTATCAGCCTCGAGACCCCCCCAGCTCCCCGGAATGCACGCGATGGAGACGGCGGAAAAAATCTTAGTGTTAGAACCTCAAAGTAAACTGGAGTTCCCCGAATGCAAAGCTCTGCCAGACTGCTTGTGCTCCTCCAGGTGGACCCCAAGCCCATGCTAGCAGGAACCCTGCCCACTCGTCCACGCACACCAACAACCAGCCCGACCGGGTCAGACTTGCACTGCCTCCAAGTGCCCGCAAACAAGAATGAGACGTGCTCCCCCCTCCACCACCACCACCTCCCTCCGCCTGTACTTACCGCT
Source organism: Condylura cristata (assembly GCF_000260355.1). NCBI lineage: Eukaryota > Metazoa > Chordata > Mammalia > Eulipotyphla > Talpidae > Condylura > Condylura cristata. The sequence goes on from NW_004567109.1 coordinate 61,448,665, forward strand.
CCTGGGAAAGCCTCCGTGCAAAGGCGCGCCCGGCTCCGTGCAGAGGCTAGGCTCCGAATGCACTCACTCAGCGCTCCGCCGGGTACCGGGTGGCGGTCATCGCGGGACTGCAGCCGGTGCCCCGCGACCTGCGAGTCCCAGCCTCAGCTCTTCGCTCTCGGCGAGCCGGGGGCGCCCTCTACAGGCAGCTGCGGGTCCCGGATTCCTGGCTGAGCCCTCGCAGGTACGATCTCTCCTGCTAGAGCTCCAGAATCCACTCCGTACTCTCACCCTGACTCGCTCTTCCCGATCTAGGGCTGCCAAAAGCTGGGAAAGATGACTGCTCTACTTCAAATACCCCTAGAAACTGACAAAGGTAAAAAAATTTCTTTCGCTGGTACTGCCTTCGTTGCAGCAACAGATTTCCCCTAGCTCTTACTAGGTACCAAGAGCAGGGACAACCCAGGGGCCAGCAAGATACAAGTCAGTCCCCAGAGACACCGGACATTTACTGAGCATCCTCTGTGTCCCTGGCACCCGCCTCATCAGCCTCACCTCATAGAACTGCTCGTCGCCACTGTATCAGGGTGGAAAAGCCGGTACACAAACGCGCGCAAAGTTGCAAAGCTAATGAGGGTGCTGGCGGACTGACTCAGGCATGCGTGCACCTTTCACTTGCACACCAGCCTGTTAAGTCCGGTCTGATGTGGCAACAGGCAAACTAGTAATTAACAAGGCAAGAACAAGATGGAAGCAAGAGTACTAGGTGGAGAAGGAGCCCCTGGTACCTCCGCAGCTGTCCCTGAGCAATGCCTCGCAGTTCAGTCTGGACAAACTGTGTGTAACTGATGACATTACGGTCCTTCGTAACAGTGGTAAGGATAATAAGCAAGAGATTTCCGTGTCCCTATTAGCTGCGTGATGCCCTCTCCTCTTTCTGGATTCGGTTTCTTCCTCTGTAAAATGGTGGTGGCTTTGACTTAGTTTTGTGTTAAATGAAATGATTTTGCAGGTTTGGCAGTGAGCGGAGGACATAGTCAACCATCCACTGGCAGAGTTCACTAGAAAACATGTGAGTTCATTCCAGAACTCAAATCTCATCTCCATGAAATCCAGAGATCACTACGGAATCTGTCATTTTCACAACAGCAACAACAAAACCTGAACCAAAGTAATAACTCCATTCAATAGTCTGTAAGAATGGCACCTGGATTTCAAATGAGAAGACCAGTAATTGACACAGACCTTCCTGTGTGTCTTCTCCCAACTCGTTCTCTCCCCTGGCCTGGCTGGCACACCGCCAGCAATAATGGTCATGGTTTACCCAGCTACTGTAGTGGCTGGGGTTACTTCTCCACCGTGAGTAAATTTCTGACATTTCACATGTCAGAACACCCAATTCTAGAATATTCATATCCATAACCATACCATATCAAAATGGCTCAGGAACTAGTCCAGAGAGAAAAGGAGGGCATGGGTGACTACCTAAGTGGATAATTTAGTTTCCCATCACCAGGAAAACAAGAGAGTTGAATAATTTCTTATAATTTTGAGGCAAACACTTGAGCTGCCTTTGAGATCAGGCAGAGTAAAGTCATTGGTTTCTGAATATCTTTGCTGGGGGAACAGGAAAGAATAAAATGTAGCTTAAATCACAGGATTTTTCTCACTTGCGCAGAGTGTGAATTTCAGAGGAATTTGCAGTTTGACTACCAATTGGGTTTTGTCATTTCTTTCTCTCTTGAAGCCAAGGTGAAACAAAACCTTTCTGCTTTATTCTATAAAAACCTACCCCACAAACATCAAGAAATTGCATATAAATGCAAACAAGTATTAGCATTAGATCATGCTGGGAATGTAACCTAAACACAAAAGCACCTTTGTTTCCTAAATTGGCATGTCTTTTAAGCTCTGCTGTGATTTATGCACTACAGAGTGGAGGCTGTTAAAATGATGCTTTTCCACAAATTTGCATTTGGGGTTTGTAAAAGTAAATGAATACAGAGGCACACTATCACAGGAAATTTAATCTCATAAAAGAATAAATAAAACAACTGAACTGTCAAGTATAACAAATGATAAATTGTGGAGGCTTTAGTTTTCTTAAATCTAATTTCATGCCAAAAATGATTGTTTAAAATGTTAGTGAGAAGAGAGAAAGCTTGGCTGACTTTGACTAAGAAGCTAGAATATTTGTTTTAGACCAAATCTGATTGTCTGAAATTCATCACACTGTCATAATTTCTTCTCCTACCATTTTCACACAATTCAAAAATTATCACCATTAAGAAGTTTCATGTCAATAAATATTTTTGTTAGTGTTTAAGACTTAGCTCAGCCTGTGTGATGATATTCAGGTTTTGTATCCATTCATATTTCCCTTTTGCTGATATTTATAAGTTTGATGTCTTCTTTTTATCTCCTTCGTTGCTTTGTTTTCTACAATTATTTCTTTTGTTATTTTCATAGTTATTCATATCATCACTATTCATAGTAATGATATAATGGGCTTAGATCATTATATGAACCACAGATGTCATATATATATATATATAAATGTATAAAATACCTATTGCTACATCTCATATATCAAATATGTGATGTATAATGAGTTACAGTCACCTATATCTTGTAGATCTAGACCTACCATATCTATATTTTCACAGTTGATCTTCAAGTGATATTATTCCATTTCAGTTATAGTTTAGAACTTTCAATAATATTATTCCATGTCTTCTCTCCCAGTCTTTATGATACTATTATCATACATCTTACATCAACACAAGATATAAATTCCACAATATATTGTTGTCATTTTTCTCTCAGTAGTCAATTATCTGATAAAGAGATTTAAATAACAAGAAACAGTTTATTTTTACCCATATAGTTACCCATTTACACTTTCAAATTCTCTTTATTCTTTTTTAAATTGAGATAATGTTGATTCATAATAATATATAAATTTCAAGTATATTATAATTCAACATCTTTATGAACTACCATATGTTCATTCCCAAAAACTAGTTTCTCTGTCGCCATAGAATTGATCCCCTTTTTCTACTTTACTCTCCCCCTTCCTGTCTTTCCTCCTGGTAACTTGCAGTATGTTCTCTGTATCTGAGAGTTACCTTTTGCTTTATTTTGTTTGTTTTGCTGTTGTTTATATTCCACATACTAGTTATTTGTTTTGCTGTTGTTTATGTTCCACATACTAGTGAAATTGTACAGTATTTTATTTGTCTTTCTCCATCTGATTCACTTCACTTGACACAACACCTCTGGGTCCATCCATGTTATCACAAATTGCAGGCTGTCATCCGGTGCTCTGCCTTCTTTTGTGTAGATGAATACCACCTTCTGGTATCATCTTTCTGCCAGAAGGGTGACCGCTAACTTTTCTTGTAATGCAGGCTGCTGGTGATTGATCCTTTAGGCTTTTGTATCTTTTTGCCTTCATTTTTTCAAAGGTATTTTTTGCTAGGGTAGAATTCTGGATGGACAGTTTTTTCTTTTTAGTACTTTAAGAGGCTGATCCACTATCACTGTGCTCAACTTGATTCTAATGAGAAGTCTGTTACCATCTTTATCTTTGTCCTTTTTGTCTTTGTAACTTTTTCTTTTCCTTGGTTGTTTTAAAGATTCTTTCTTTGATCAGTTTAATCATGATGTACCTTAGTGTAGCTTTCTTCAAACTCTTTGTGTGCTTCGGATCTGTTGAGATTCATAGATCTGCAGGTCTGTAGTTTTTGTTAACCTTGGGAAAATTTTGGTCATTATTTCTTCAAATATATGTCTGTCTCCCCCTTTCTTTTCTCCTTAGGGTTCTTCAATTACATGTATATTTGACTGTCTGACGTTGAGTGACAACTCACTATGCTATTCTCTTTTCTCTCTGTATTTCATCTCAGGTAGTCTCTATTGCATTGTGTTATTCAAGTTCACTAATATTTTTCTTCTTTGATGTCTAACCTATTGTCAATGTTACCCAATGCATTTTTCTTTTTTTATTTTTTACCCAGTGCATTTTTCAAGTCACATTTAAGTTTTCATCTAAAAAGTTCATTTCATGTCTTATTAAAATCTCCCATGTCTCTACTTAAAGTCAAATGTATGAAATATAGTTATAATAGCTATTTTAATGGCCTTCTTTGCTAATTCCAACCTCTGTGTCAGTTCAGTAGATTACTTTTTCTCCTCATTATGGGTTATGTTTTCTAATTTTTTCATGCCTGGCAATTTTTTATTGGATGTCACACATTGTGAATTTTTGTCTTGTTAAGCACTGAATCTTTTTATATTCCTGTAAAGATGCTTGAGCTTTATTCTTGAACACATTTAAATTACTTGAAAACAGTTTGATCCTTTCACGGATTGCTTCTTAGACTCATTAGGTAGAACCAGAGGGCTAATTATTTTTCATAACTGAGGCAAGATTCTTCTGAGTACCCTATCCAGTGCCTTATAAAGTAGGAAGTTTTCAAGTCTGGATTGTGGCAATAAACACCACTCCTGGCCCCGTATGACTTCCAGATACCCAAGTCTGTTTCCTGTAGTAGTCATATTCCCATTTCCTTCCTCATATGCTCTTATTAGTTCTCTGTTGAATATACAAAGGAAATTTCCAGATCTCTCTTTCACACTCACAAAACTGTGACCTCTAGTTTTGTTTTGTGTTTTTTTCTTCTATATTAAGTTCTTATTACATATTACTTGCCTTGTAATTAAATCTTACAAGACTCAGTAATATGAGTTATTTAAATTAGTCCTTGATTTTTCATTCACTGTTTTCTCAACCACTGATACAAAAAAGGGAAGGGAACAAGGACTCAGAAAAGTTTATTCATAAAAGAAAAATCCCTAAGCAGAAGCTAAATAATTCTAATCAGTACAGGGTTACAGTTAGCTGCTAGCAATTTATTTTTGCTTAAATTCATAAATCTCTCCTTAAATATTACTGACCCTTGGCTAAAAGAGAGTAGATGAGCCCAGCAGCACTTTATGACACAGGTAGCTTTTGGAATTTTCCATCGAAAAATGGGAAATAACTTTGTAAGAACATGATAGCAAAGTTTAGCAGCCAGTAGCCTCAGTTTCTAAGTACCAAAAGCATATACAATTTTAGTCTAGAAAAAGTCAATTTTATAAAATTAAGCTTTTGGATTAAAAAGTATCCCCTTGCACAGAGGTACTGAAAAATACCCCCTAAAATTTTTCACTATATAGTTCACAGAAAGGAAAACATGCCGTTCTAGTTATTAAATGTAGTTGGAACAAGGACTCTTTGAGAACAGCTGCTGGCCAGGGGCCGGGGAGTGGGTGACTGGAGCAGACATGTTCCATAGGCATCACCGGACTCTCAGTCTGATCTCCTTAACCTAAGAAGTCTACCAGACCCACTGTGTGCCCCTCCCTGTACCATGACCTGGAAACTTCTTAAGAAGATAAGCTAGGTAGTTAAAAGGCTCACCTCATCTCTTTTCCATCTCTCCAGAATCACAGATCTTTGTTGCCTGATATCCAATGTCTTGAAAACCAGTTTTATATATTCTTCCCATTTTATTGTCTGTTTCAAATAGGAGGATCAATCCAGTTCCTTTGACTCCATCTTATCTGGAAATGGGAATCCTGACACTTTTTATTTTTAATCCAAGAGGGCAAAGGAATCCAAGCAGCCAGGGAAATTTGGTTTGGAAATGAAGACTGATTCATAACACTGATTTTCTTCAGATTTTTGTACCCTCAAAACTGCTGTAAGTAATGAATCTAGCTCTAGCTCACCCCCTATTATTTCAATATTTGTCCTTCCTTTTTCTAAATCCCTCAGTCTTATATGTGGGGTCAGTTTGGCTCAACCAGGCCTTCTGGAGTTAAATGCAAAACCCATTTTCTGAGAAGAGATGGAATGGCTAAAAATGCCATCTTGCATTGCATGAATATTTATTAAGTATCTATTACTAAGTAGATACTTATGTTCTAGAAATATAGCAGTAAATAGAGCAAATATCCCTGTCCTCAAAGAGTGTATATTCTACATAACACAATGTAGAATTGTTGTAAGTTTCAATTTTATTGAAAAATGCTGACATTCTTCCTAGCAAAACCATTACCTAAGCAAAGATAAAAGATAAGCTAAATCACAAAATTGTTCACATTGGGTAAATATAGACTTCATTTAAGTCACCTTAGAGAGTCTTCTTTAGACCATTTATAGAAAATATGAAGCTCAGGGGAAAGAATTCACAAAGAAATTGCTGAAGTGCAGTCCAGAGGAAGTAAATCAAAATTCAGTGGGGGTGGAAGGGAAACTACTAATTTAGGTCACTCTGTTATTGGAGGACCCCAGCGAGCATCCTTCAATTCTCAGAAGGACTTGTGAGTCAAGGTCTTTGGCCTCAGTCTGCCTCTGCCATTAGTGAAATTACTTACCCTTTTCCTAACATAATTACTGGTCAACCTTTTCCACCAGCTTCAGATATCCTGCTTCTGTGTGACGGTAGGTTGGGGCTGCAGTGGAAGGAAAATAAATTGGACAGACCAAGATTCGAATCTTGGATTCACTAATTCCTAGCTTTGAGAACTTAATCAAATTTCTTTACCTTTCTGATCTCTTTTTTCACTCTCAAGAAAAATGCAACCACAGCTATTTACTTTGGAAGTTTATTGAGAAAATTAAATCAGATCCTGTCTATGAAATAGGAGGTAAGTAGGCAGAGATCAGGAAGCATCACCTCACATTACATTCTGTCCTAGCAAAAGCTTTGTCAGGAAGGAATAGAAGGACTTAACTTTCTCTTTTACTGACTTTGTGTGGGTGGTCTGCTACAGTAGCCTGCCCCTGCATAGCTAGGGATGCACCCACGACTTGTGGTAGACTTATTGGTCAGTTCCTCCATAAGTTTTGAATCTGAAGCAGTAAGAGAGAGATTGGAAACATTTGTCAGCTCTTCATCCTATCAGCTTCTGCTTCCAGGACCCTGGACACTATCTTCTCTGTTCATTCCCAAATCTTACCTCCAGTCACTGTTACTTCCCAATGAATTCCCTTTTGTTTAAATTAACAACAATGAATTTCTGTTGCTAACAGTCAGAGAGCTCTCAGATAAACAAAACAAAAACAAATCATATTTTATTTGTATTTAAGTAAGCTGAGTCATCGAATTTGCAACAAGAAGAAAAAAATTAAAGCATCGGGAATCTGCAGGGTTTTTCTAACTAATAGAAGAGCCTATAAAGTTTATTTCATAATGAGGCATTCCAGTGATTTATTTCACCTACATCATTTATTATTTATAACACACTAAGCAAAAAGTGCATTATATTACCTGCTTTAGCTAAGTAACCCTCTTTCCAGGCACCTTCAAGTTGGCCAGCCACAAAGCTCTGAATCTACATATTTTGGACCTTAGGATTTACCTAATTGGCTACTTCTCCAAAGATGAACACATCATCCTTGTTTTATCAGGATAGATAGGAAAATCAAAGGAGAATTCCCAAGGGACACCACACTTAATCTGATTTTTGAAAGAAAGGTGGGAAATATCAAGAGGAAGAAGGAGAAAAAGGTATGTCTATCAGAGAGAATAATATATACAAAGACCTGAAAGCTGGGGTGGGGTTGGGTGGTATAGGATGAAAAAGGAGGAAATGATGAAAAATAAAGTTGGAAAATTGGAAGAAATGTAAAGATTAGCGATCCATGCCTGGCTTTGTAAATTCAATCATTTTTAAGATTGATGTCTTTATTCAGATGTTTTTGTGGTCTCAATGATATCCACTGGACCTTAAATAGAAATAGATATTTATCCAAAGAAGATGTACAAATGGCCAAGAGCACAGGAACAGATACTCATGGCTAACTCCAAGGAGATAGCCCTCATATTCCTTAGGATGGTTATTAACACAACAAAGAATAACAAGTTTTGACAAGGATATGCAGAAATTGGATCCTTTTGTTTTGGTGAGAAAGTAAACTGATACCACCTATATAGAAAATAGGAAAGCAGTTCTCAAAAAATTTAAAATAGAATTACCATATGATCTCAAACTTTTATTTCTAAAAATTGAAGATTAAAAACAGGGACTTGAAGAAATTTCCATACCCTTTTTCACAGAACCATTTTTCACAATAGCCAAAAGGTGGAGGCAGCCCAAGTGTCCTCCAATCAAAGGTTGGATAAACAAAATGCAAGTATGTCCATACAATGGAATGTTAGTCAGCCTTGAAGAGGAGGGAAATTCTGATACATGTTACAATGTCATTGAACCTGGAGGACATTATGCTAAGTGAAATAATCCAGTTACAAAAGAACCAAGACTATAAGATCCCTTTCATATGAGGTTCTTAGAGTAGTTTGATGCATAGAAACAAAAGTAGAATGATGGTTGCTACAAGCTGAGGGAGTGGGAATATAAAATCACTGCCTAATAGGTACAGAGTTTCAGAGGCAGAATGATAAAGTTCTGGAGATGGATGATGATGATGGTTGCACAACAATGTCATTGTCTTCAGTGCCTCTGAACTGTATACTGACAAATGGTTAGCAAGGCAAATTCAATAGCATGTATATTTTACCACAATAAAAAGAAAAGGAGGTCAAAGCTGAGTCAGCAAGTAGATGCCTCCAGAAGGTGGTCTATGAGTACCTGCGTACCTGAGTACCTGAGTACCTGGTCTATGAGTCGAAGACCCAGTGGTTCCCTAGCCCTTCCATGAAAAAAGATAGACCAGGTCTCCTTTGAATACTAACAAAATCCTCTTTGGCCCAACGTCATTCAGCAAAGGTTTCTACTGGCCGGTGGATATGAATTGAAACGCAGACATTCTCCATGAGGCAGCTGCATTTATTTATTCTAATAAATTAGAATCCTTAACTTATTCCAAGGAACAAAGAATATCTGTCACTTGTCACACATCTGTTAGGCATTGTTTCACTTGTGCCTGACTCTTGCTCTAGGGTCACGTTACATGTCCAGGCTTTAAAACTGAAGATTTGACAGACACTCATATTTGGTTTTGGTTTCTCTCTAAAATTTTTCCTCTCTTTACCCCTTTGGTGACATGCATCACAGCCCACAGGCTAGAGAAGTCACCCATCTTCCCTGGCCCTACTTCTCAGACATGGCATTCTGTCTGGATGAAGAGATTGTTCAGATACAATCTCCATTTTACTCACAAAACAGAGGCTAGGGAGGAGGGGGGGAAGGGGAGAATGGGAGGATGGGTGGTTTGTCGAAAGTCGCCTAGTGACTAAAATGGTACAGAGATGGCTGGAGGATAGCTGATGTTCTGCACATCACAAGCAATTGTTGCATCAAACACAGAGGGACCAGGTATAGCTCTTCAAAGCACTTTCATTGATTTGGGGTGAAGAGGCATTGCCATTATAAAAACTTAGATGTTTTACTAAAAGCATGAAAAACAAATTAATAAATTGAAACAAAGCAGTCAATCTATCAACAGATGTCATTTTTAAAGGCCAGATTTAGCAGGTTAATTAGGGAATTTGAGACATAGTTGCAGAGAGCAATCACTGAGCCCCACGTGGGTTAAATTGTAGCAAAAGCACACTTCTTGCCAAAAGCATGAGTTTTCTGAATTGCAGCCAGTTAACAAAATGTTGTATTGTATTTGCTGCATGTAATAACTGTCATATTCATGCTCATATGTGCTAAGATAAAACACACACCAAAAGTACTATCACTGCTACAACTATCTAGAAAAGAAACTGGCGTTTTTTAGCACCATCTATGGGCCACTTCTGGTGAAAATCTCATCAGCTGTATTTTAAATATGAAGACATTGGAAGTAAATGATATTTGTTAATTCACTAACTTGTTTGAGATGACTTGCTAAGGACATAAGTGTAGGATTTCCTGCTAATTCTGATTGAAAGCCTTGGTTATTCCCATATTTCCCCACATTTACATATTCATTCATCCAATAATGATTTATCAGAAACCTATGGGCTAAGCCATCATAATACATACACACAGCTTTTAAACAAATGTGAATTTATCTACTATGAACAACCATAATCACTGCTATGAAGCAAAAGGAGGAATTAAGAGATAATACAAAATAGGATGACCTTTTAGTAGAAGGTTATTATTCCATATTTACTGTTCTTCCCTGGGAAAATATGCTTCCCCAGTCCATGGACTTCAGGCTTAACATCGACATGTGGGAGCATTAAACATACCCACCCTTTTGAACTCAGGGTCCATATGAATTTTGACCAGTAGAATGTGGTAAAAGTGTTTCATATTTGTGTCAGGCATTTACCATAAAGTCAGTTTATGGTTCACCATCTTTTTTCCTTTTTCCCTAAGTTCAGTGGTGTCCCACTGAACTGTCCATAGTGGATGAGAACTACAAGCAGCCTTTGATGTGACGTTTAAGTCATTGACACCTGGGGGTCCCTGTTTAGTGTAAAGAAACACCATCTATTGTGACTTTCATCACTTATCAGAGAGACATTTGAGCTGAGAGCTGAATGGCATATTAGATAAGAAGCAGGGAAGAGAAATTTCTAGAAAGGTAGATGCCCACAGGTGGGAAAGAAGTTGGCACATTTGAGGAAGCAAAATCTGTGTGCCTCATCTGTTGCTGATGAGAATGGTGAGAGATAACAGAAAGAATGTCTGGGCTTGAGCATAAGGACATCGAGAGCCAAGTGAACAGATTGGATTCCATTCCATGTGTGACAGGAAGTCACTGAAAGATTCCAGGAGCAGAATGAAGCCTTCAGATTCAAGTGTTGAAAAGAGAGCCCAAATTCTTCAAAGCAGAGAAGGAAGCAAGAGATGAGTTAAGAGGCTATTGCATTGTCCAGGCCAGTTAGGGGTTGAATTGTGACCTCCCATTCATATGTAGATGACCTAATCTTCAGTGCCTCAGACCTTATCTAAAAATAAGATCACTTGTAGTTAAGTTCAGATGAGGTCATATTTGAGGAGGATGGGCCCTAACCCAGTATGACTGGTGTCCTTACAAAAAAGGGAAATTTACACACCATCATGCACTCAGGGTGGAGTGCAAGTGAAGAAGGCAGACATTGGATGATGCTTCTAAAGGGGAGATATGCCAAAGATTGACAGAAAACCACCAGAAGGTAGGTGAAAGGCACAATATAGATCCGCCCTCCTGGCCTTCGGAGAGAATCAACACTGCCAACACCTTGAGCTCAGACTTCTCGCTCCCAGGCTATGAGATGATAAGTGTCTGTTGCTTTAGTCACTCTCTTTGTGGTCCTTTGTTATGCTAGCCCAGAAAATTAATACAAGGTAAGAGGCCATGGTGCCTGGAGCTGAGATGATAGCACTGGGGCTGGCAAAGAAAGAGAGGAAGCAATAGATACATTCAAGATATATTTTTGAAAATGGAGACGACATCATTTGCTACTGGATTAGACATTCTCCACTTTCTATTGGATTAATTCTTTTGGATTGAAAAAGGAAAGGGAAGAATCAAAGAAATCTTTGAGATTTATATCAAGCACTTTGTTCAGGACTGTCAGGATCTCCTCTCACCTTCAGGAGAATTCCGTGTATCATCAGGGCCTCTGAGAAGCAGACACTGAGAATGGAATTGGGAACACCAGTGTTGTCCATGCCTGTGAAAGATAAAAAGGGGAAGAAGTAGAATGGGACATGGAAAGGACTAGAATACAGATCTGCCAATGTTTCAGTCAACCCAAGTCAACAGGGAGCTCCAGGGAAAAACATTCCCCTCACAGAAATCTGCATTGGGCAGAAATAACTGGCCCTTCTCTTTGCACTGTGCTTGTTCATTGGCTGGGATTCTGTAGAAAGAGTGCACCTTCACCCCCAAAGTCAAGGCAAGTCCTAAGGGCTCACCAGCTAGAGACTGTCAACTGCATTCACTCTGCAATGAAGCAACAAACACTTTCCTAGATGTGGCTTTGTCTACCAAGAAAAAAGAGGAAACGAGAGAATACAGAAGGGGAGTGAACTTTCAGTAGGTAATTATTATTCAATAATAATTATGGGACTTTTGGTCACATTTTACAAGTTAAGAAATAGGGTCTTAGAAATCATACTTTGTAACTTTACTTTGAATGAGACAATGTGGTGTCTGGCTCCATCCTCTGATGGTGTGGTCTCTGTCAAGTTCAGGTATGTACTAGTAACAGGCGTTGCAAACTCACTCAGTCAGCATCTATCCTGATCTCATCCCAGCTTGTCTCTCTGTGCTGTAAATGATGTCGAGCATCCAGCCACATTTTCCAGCTTCCTATGCCACTGGGTGCAGGTGTGCCACCTAATTTCAACTTGTTGACTACATCCCTAGACTTGGTTTTGGGAGTCAGCAATGAGAGGTGATAAGAGGATTACTTGGTGAGCTATGTTTTTTTGTTTTTTCCAGAACAGTCCTTAATCTATTTCTCCCAACTGTGTTTTACCTGACCGTGTTTTTACTGTTTTATTCTCCCAAGCATGTAGACGCTTGCAAACTATTGACTAGCCTTTTAAAGATCCCCTCATATTTAAACTAGGAGGAGGGTCTCCATTGTCTGCAACTGAAAATCTCAGTGAGATGGTCAAGCTAGAGAAGGCAGACCTCAAGGGCACAATTACATAATTCACCAGGGAAAAGGAACTTCATGCCAGGTACATTTTCAAACTCTGGCACACTGAGATTTGTATCAAGCGCTCTCTTTATTGTCCTCCTTTCATCTTTAGGAGAGTCCCCTGTGTCAACCAGATTCCTTAAGAAGCAGAAAGTGAGATGTATTTTGCCCCACGTGAATCTAAGTCATATTGGCCTTTACAGCATATAAACATACCTAAAATATCAAATATGCAGCTAGTGTTTTGGCCCAGGTATTAGGGATGGAAAAAGCTTCTCATACATGCTGCCAGAGAAGCCCAGCTACATTTCTAACCATCCCACAGTCCAGCTGGGTTAGTGCTTTGTTTTAATGACCAAATAAGGTCTAGCAGGCCTGGGAAAACCTTAACTTCAATTTCCTCGGGACACAAAAAGAGGAAAGGAGAGTAATTTCAATAAGTCTGGGAGTTGTGAGGAGTGATGAGAATAAGGTATGCAGAATTAGGAAGGATTCCCTTCCCCACCTGGAAAGAAAACCCCTTAAAAAGCAGCTGCTGCAGGAAGTCCTGCTTGCTGAGACCACCCCGGCAGTACAACTTCCTAGTAGACCTAGTTGCTGGCTTCATTCTGGGGCTTCATAAAATTCTTTTCCTCAAGACACTAAGGATCCTCCAGGGTCGTGGCCCCCAACACAGGAAGTAGCAGAGCTGCTAGAAATTGCTTTAAAAGAGCCAGAAATTTTTCCTCGCTATATATAAATTAACTTTAGCCTCTCTGAACACGCAAAATAACAGTGCTGAGAAGTTTCAGTGACTGAGCTATGGTCCAAAAAAGCTGATCCTGAATTTCTCTTCATTCAAGAGCCTCTTAAAGATATCCCTTAGGAGATGCAAATTAAAACCACAATGAGATACCACCTCATCCCAGTGAGAATGGCACATCTTCAAAAAAATTAAATAAATAAAAAATATCCATTTTCAGTCATTGATGCAAATTGGAAATTACCTCCCAACCTGGAGGTAATTCTCCTCCAGTCAATTTCTATACTATGCAGTGGTCAGGAACATCAATAACCAGTGTCTTAACAGAGCCTGTCACATAGGACTTCTTCCTGCACAGGTGAAGGCAGTCACTAAATTGAGACAAAGGAGAGGGTCAGAAGTCAGCAGAAATATGCCCTCAGAGTACTCAGATCAAACCCTACTCATCCACCAATGCATCCTCATGAGGCATATCTCAGAGACAACAGTGCCACCACCAGACCTCTTAATCAAAAGCCTCACTTTTCTGGGCTTCTACTCTCCTTTCTGTCTGCAGAGAAGAGATCTCAAAAATTGTATCTATTCATTGACCAAAAAAAAAGTCTGTGTATAGTTGTGTAGCAGAATACTATTCAGCACTGAAAAAAGGAATGGTTTGATACATGCAACTCTGTGGATGATCCATAGTCATTGTGCTGAGCTAAAGAATTCAGGCACAAAATATTGCATATATTTGTTTGGACACTCTAAAAAAACTAATTTATACATTTATGAATTGCTTAATAGGGGATGCTTTGAAAAATGTATTGTCAGGTGATTTCATCATTGTGCAAATGGAGTAGAGCATAATGACTCAAGCTTACTGAACACCTAGGATGTGTCCTATGGGGACCACTGATATATGTGTTGCCTGTCATTGACAGGAATGTCATACAATGAACATGAATGTAGTTATAAAGAGCAAACTATTGATTGTCAGGGTAAGGGTATGACTGCCAAGGGGTACAAGGGAAACTTTTATTGAAATAGAAATACTTCATGTCTTGATTGTGGTGGTGAATACAGGAGTGTGTATACATTTGCCAAAATTCAGTGAGCTATACAACTTCCTGCAAATTGTGTGATATATATAACATATATAATACACATAGGTGTGTGATACATATATAACATAAAATAAAAGGGACATATATAAGATACATGTGACATTTATATAATTTTTGAAGATATATAAACACATTTATTTGTGTTTGCTTGTATATTTATACATACTTAATTATTTATATATTATATATATTTATATGTTGCTATCATTGTACCTCAACAAAATCCACTGAAGATCTAATGAGGCTGATAGGACTTTCCATGTAAATACCCCGTTATACTTGCTCCTCTCCAACACTTGCCCCTTCACCTCTCTGATGGCAGCGCTTGCTCTGCTGCCACTGAATCTAAATTCTGATCATTTGTATCATGAATCATTCAACTTTATTTTAAAAAAGTGTAGACTAGGCCCCCCCTGGTGGCGCAGCGGGTTAAAGCACAGCACTGAGAAGCTAAAGCCACTTCCGCATGAGTTCGATCCCCGCCTGCCCCGGAGGTGACCACATGGCGTGGCAGACCTCTCCCGACCCGCCCGCTGCTCCCCTCAGCAGTGTACTTCGTCGATCTGCCTGTTCTGCTCCCCACTCTGTCTCTGGTGAATCCTCTCACCCTCCACATCTCTGGCCTGTACCCCAGTTCTGTATGCATAAATAAATAAATCTTTTTTTTTTTTAAAAAAGTGTAGACTCTGCCTCTTCCTTTCTGTCTGGTGTTGAGCACAATACTTGTCATATGTCAGACCCAGTTTCCACATGTGCGGTGTGGGAAAAGTGGAAGAGGAAGGACCACAGAGCATGGGGACATGCACAGATGCTGTGTGTGTTATTAATATTGGGTTTGCCCCTGATTCCATCAGTTGTGATTAACAGAAAGTCTGATCCAGCTTATTTAAACAAAGGGGGGGTTATTAGGCTGAGCAGCACAGAGTTTGCACTGGCTTTATGGAAGCCTGGATCCAGAAGCTTGGCATGGATATCACATCCTGAATTACTTACCAGCTCTCTGCTTAGCACTTTACCACATAAATTTCATTTTCGCCTCTACATGGTCCTCTCCCTCACAGAGGTCTAGCCATTCCCTCTGTAACACCTCACATGTTTACATTTTACACCCAGAATGTACTCTCTCTGCCCCAAATTGGAATGCATGACTATCCTGGAGCCAAGCACTGTAGCTAAAGAAATTATATAGGATGATAGGATTAAGTCCATCACCCTAGGGCTCAAATCACCTCACTCCCACCTACACCAAATAGCTGCCCCCAATCAAGATGTTCTCAGGGGAAAAAAAGACAATGGACATCACGATACAATCAACAAGTATCCACTAAAAGCAGCCTATCAATCAGGGTCTCAATCAGGAAAGCAGAAAATCCACAAGTTACTTTAACAGAGGACATTCAAATGAAAGAATTATTCAAACAGGTATTTGAAGCACTAAGCCATCCAGCATTGTAATTGCAGGAATAAGCTACCATCACTAATGCTGGAGGATTTAGGGGAAAGGCTGGGTTGTCTTAATCTTAGAGATTTGGAGGAGAGAACACTACTTGCCTAGTGCTGGTGATTCATAGGATGAGGGAGAGAGAGCTCATAGGTCTGTGATCCAGATCCCAGAAGAAATGCAATGAGGCCAAGGTTAGGAGTGCAAGAAAAGCCTGGCTCTTGGCGAGAGGAATCAGGGCTGGGGTGATGCCAAAATCATAGGAGGCAAGCAGGAAGGAGATATATCCCTCCTTCCTTCTTCAGTCTTCCATTTCCTTGTCAGCCTCCACTGGTAAAGCTGATATTAGAGCCAGCTGGCAGAGCAGAAATGTGATTTGCAGAGTCCTAGAATCCCAAAGCGGTGTGTAGAAAATTGGTTTGGTGCAGCAAGATAATTAATAGCTAACACACAAGTCCTGTAAAAGCGCAGGGTATCCATGAGAACATTTTGGCTGCAAGCAATGAAAACTCCAATATAATTAATTTGTAGAATGAGAAGTTTCTTACTCACCAAAAAAGAAGTTTCTTAAAAAAGTAACTCCAGTGTTGCTTAATACAGTTGTTCAACATTATCATCAAAGACAAAGGTTTGCATCTTTCCATTTTGTCATGTTTAGAATGTGTCTCTACTTGTAGATAGTTCTCCTCATGGTCACAAGGTGGCTGCACAATTTCGGGCATTTCACAGATGTCGAGATACAATAGAGTCACAGCCAGGGGGACCTGTGTAATATGGCTTCACCACGACTAGAGTGTTGAGCACACTCGGCAAACAGGACCCAAGAAAGTACCCTCAAGGTTATGTGACCATCACCAGACCTCCCAGATGAATCTTGAACAAACCCTTTTGGTTCTTCCTAGACCTGTCCTGGTGTGGGCAAAGGTAGTTAATGTTCCTCCAAAAACCTCACAATATATAACTTTGATCCTTACCTTTACAATATATGCCTTAATTAGATAATGTGTAACTGTCTTAATTATGAGCACACCTGTATGATTTAATGCCACATACAGTTTACACAGATACTTAGCAAAAGGTCAAACCAAGGTCTATGGTGAAATGTGAAATTTTTTCGTGTTTAGATTGCTTTCTGTATTGTCTAATGCTGAGAAGAGGAAAACAAAAACCCTAAAAAACAAAGACTGACACTGAGGCCTTGAGCTGAGTCTCTCACCCAAGTCTCTGTGACTCAGTTCTTTCTGTGTCCCAGGTCCACAATCCCTGAGATTGACAACTGGTGCTGAATAGGGACCTGAAAGTGACTCAGAAGCCAGCAGAAGAGAATCCAGCATGAGGACGTAGGTAGGAATTTCTGTGAGAATTAAGAATATGGGACAACCTGTCACGAGTGCTGCCACCATTGCCTCTGTTATTCATCATCTGCTGCATGAGAATGGGGCATGAGTCTCTAAACAGAGAATAGAGTGTTACTTAAACAGAGTGGCAGAATATAACCTTGGTTGCCTGATGAGGACACCTTTGATGATAATTGGGTGCGTGCAAAAAATAATGTTGTCAAAGCTTTAAAACAAGAACACAAAATCCCGAAAATTCCTGCCACAGGAAATGGCTAATTCTCCCACCATGTGTCAATTCTAAGTGGGAAAGACATTGGCTCTAGTTAGAATTAAATAACCTAAGTCATATATTATTCATTGTATAGATGATATTCTTATGGCCTGCCAGTCCCGAGAAGAATTAACAAATTTATATCAGGAAATGTCCAAGGGCTTTGATTGACCATGAACAAAATTCAACCCCAACACCCCTTAGGAACCATAGTAGACCATTTCACTATAACTCACAAACTATGCATATTAGAAGACATAATTTAAAAAACTTCATATGACTTGCCCCTTGAATGGGTATTTTTTTAAATTTTTTTAATACTTATTTATTTGTGCATACAGAACTGGGGTACAGGCCAGAGATGCGGAGGGTGAGAGGATTCACCAGGGACAGAGCGGGGAGCAGAACAGGCAGATGGAGGAAGTACACTGCTGAGGGGAGCAGCGGGCAGGTCAGGAGAGGTCTGCCCCACCATGTGGTCACCTCGGGGCAGGCGGGGATCGAACTCATGCGCAAGTGGCTTTAGCTTCTCAGTGCTGTGCTTCAACCCACTGAGCCACCAGGGAGGGCCTATTTTTTTTTAATTTATTTATTTATGCATACAGAATTGGGGTACAAGCCAGAGGTACAGGGGCAGTGAACGGATTCACCAGAGACAGAGTAGATTCACCATGGAGCAGGCCGACTGATGAAGTACACTGCTGAAGGGAACAGCTGGCGGGCCATGTGGGTCACCTCCAGGGCAGGGATCGAACTCATGCTGAAGTGGCTTTAGCTGCTTAGTGTAGTGCTTTAACCCGCTGTGCCACCAGGGAGGGCCCTGAGTGGGTATTTTTTATTTTTATTTTTAAAGATTTATTTATTCACTCATACAGAACTGGGGTACAGGCCAGAGATGTGGTGGGTGAGAGGATTCACCAGAGATAGAGTGGGGAGCAGAACAGGCAGATCAACAAAGTACACTGCTGAAGGGAGCAGCAGGTGGGTCAGGAGAGGTCTGCCACGCCATGTGGTCATCTCCCGGGCAGGCGGAGATCGAACTCATGCAGAAGTGGCTTAAGCTTCTTAGTGCTGTGCTTTAACCCGCTGCGCCACCAGGAAAGTCCATGGGTATTTTTTAAAACATAAAACTAATAGGTCCATCATCCCATACCTTGACCTCCTAGCCCAGCTCATCTTTCTTTTTTTTTTTAATAACAGTTTATTTTTACATTATTTTGTACTTTTTTTTCCATCTCATTTGTAATCCCTGTGGGTTTCCCATCACCAAGTCACCCTGTGCCATCATCTCCCCAACCCCCCACCCCCATTTTTGATCCCATTCCCCACTCCACCCCCGCAAAATGTCTCTGGTATATGGTTGTTCATTATTTTTGTTATTTTCTCACCTGGCCCATTATACTCCTGCTATGAGTGAAACCATCCGATATTTTTCTTTCTCTTTCTAAGCATGATCTTTCAAGTTTGTAGAAGAGCTATACAAATCTTTGGATTTGATCCTTACTGTATTTCCTTTGATCAAATGTCAATTTTCAGATATCCTCCCTTTTACTTCCTCCCTTCAAGGAGCCATTGCAGATTATGTAGGTAAAATTGAATGGCATCATCTGCCTGGAAAATTGTGGGACTTTCTAAAACACACCCAGTGGGTAGTTGATGATATTGTTAAACAGAACCCCATTCCTTATGCACCCACCTATTTTATTGATGGCTGGTCCTCTGGTACAGCAGGAATACACGGCCAGGTTTGTCTCTCTCTGTTCCTACCACCACACATATTTCTGCCCAACAGGTGGAACTTGAAGCACTCACAGAATTACTGCAACAGGTGCCAGGTTCTTAAACATTGTTTCTGACTCAGCTTATGTTGTAAGCTTGTTGCCCTCCTTCAAACTGGGCTCATTTCTTCTACTCATTCACAGCTGAAACCACTATTTTCCACATTACAAAATACATTCTGGTCACAGACGTCCCCTCTATTCATCCCCCATATTTGTGCTCATGCAACATTGCAAGGTCCACTTCAGACTGGCAGTGCCAACGCTGACCTTCTGGCTAAACCAGTTTTTTCTTCACCCTCAGATGAATACAGTTTCCTACATAACAAATGCAGCTAGGTTCCATATTAAATATAAAATTCCTCTACCAACAAGCCCATGAAATTTTTTGGTCACGTTCTATTTGCCCACCCCTACACCAGACTCAAGCTCCAGGAGGCATAAACCCTCAGGGTCTAACAACTAATTCCATCTGGCAGATGGATGTCACTCATTTCCCACCTTTCAGATCACTGGGATATATTGATTCCTGTTCTGGTTTTATTTGGGCTACAATTGCTTCTGGAGAAAAAAATGCTCATATAATAACTCATGTTCTTTCCTGTTTCCACAGTGAAGGGCATGCCTGCCACCTTCAGACAATGGACCTGCTTACACTGGCTCGAAATTTAAAAATTTTTGTCTGAACTGGCAAATTTGTTATGTTACCGGTATCCCCTATAATCCTCGGGAACAGGGCATTGTTAAAAGAGTCCACGGCACC
>NW_004567109.1:61469069-61471158 GCF_000260355.1 Condylura cristata
GGATTTTAATTGCCAAAGCAAAGGTTATGCTTGTACCATTCCAGATGGATCCAGTGGAACAATATGGATTCCTCTTCGGAAATGCAGGACCAGGGATTGCAGGGGGTCACAACCCCAACTTGCCAAAGAAACTCAAGAAAGAAATGGCAGCCTCCAAGCTTCCAACACAAGAGATGGCAGCCCTACACATCAAGACACAGCATAGAAGCCACCGTTGCCCCCAGTCCACCTCCTGGGGACAACTTAAGGAAGTTTCTGAGGCTTTCAACACCGCCCAGGTGTTTCTTATGACTGATTGGCTGAAGGCATTGCTGATGTCCTCCAAGGATTAGACCGCAAGGCTTCTGTACTAAGTACCACTTATAGTTTTGAAAGTGCGGCTTTTGTTTTGCTTATCTGTGTTTTGTGTTTCAATATAGGATACTGCTATCCCAAAAGAAGATTAAATTTTCAGAAACAAAGTAATTAAATATAAATTTAATAAAAATAAATAAAATTTTTTTAAAATCCAGAAACAAAACATCTTCACCCTATACACCTTCTTTAATTCTAAAAAGATAGAGGGAGATGTGGAAAACAATAGTCACAGCCAGGGGCACATGTGGAATATGGCGAGGTCACCGTGACCAAAGCGCTGAGCACATTCAGCAAACCGGACCTCGAGGTTACGTGACCATCGCCAGACCTCCCACATGAACCTTGAACAAACCCTTTTGGTTCTCCCTAGACCTATCATCTGGACACAAGGTATGTCCTTCCGGTGTGGGCAGAGGTGGTTAATGTTCCTCAAAAAACCTCACAATGTATAACTTTGATGCTTACCTTTACAATATATGCCTTGATTTGATAATGTATAACTTAATTACAAGCACTGTCTGTATGATTTAATGCCGCATATAGTTTACACAGATAATTAACAAAAGATCAAACGAAGGTCTATGGTCAAATGTTAAATTTGTGTGTGTGTGTTTAGATTGCTTTCTATATTGTCTAATGCTGAGAAGATGGAAATAAAAATCCTTGAAAAACAAAGATTGGCACTGAAGCCTTGAGCTGAGTCTCTCACTCAAGTCTCTGTGACTCAGTTCTTTCTGTGTCCCAGGTCCACGATCCCTGAGATCTACACACAGGCACTACAAATCCAGACATAGGGAAAAAGTAATCTTGTTTAGAACAAGGAAACTTTTCCTAGACACCTCTGATCAGATTTCCTTTTACATCTCATTAGTCAGAATAGGGTTACAAGTGACATGGAACCAAACATTAAAGAAAGGAACTGAAACAAATATTGGCTTGAAGTAAATCAAGATTTATTCCTGGGTGACATGTGGGCAGAGTATATAGTCAAATAAAACACCGACTTAAATCAGAAGTGTATGGCTAAATGTTAAATTAACAACCAGTGCTCTGAAAAAATATATATATAAATTTACATGATTTATTTATTTATAAATTTACTGACATAAAATATATATAGAACAAAATAACTGATAATACATTAAATAATTTTATTATGTTCATGTAGTAAACTAATTCTTACAAAACACTAAATAGAATTTCACTAAATTCTTTTATTAATCAGATTAAGTGGGAACGCAAGCTGGTCCAACCACTATGGAAAGCTGTTTGGAGGTTTCTCAAACTGCTAAAAATGGAACTTCCATATGACCCAGCAATCCCACTCCTAGGTATCTTCCCAAAGGACACAAAATCATTTTGTGTGACAATTATACCCCTATGTTTATTGTTGCTCCATTTACAATAGGGAAGATGTGGGATTAACCCAAGTACCCAAAAATGATGATTTGATTAAGAAGGTGTGGTACATATACATGGTGGAATATTACTCAGCAATCAAAAAAAATAAATTCACGTCTTTTGCATCAACATGGATGGAGCTGTAGGGTATCATGCTTAGTGAAATAAGCCAGAAATAAAAAAAAAATACCAGATGGTTTCACTCATAGCAGGAACACAAGGGATCTGGGGGGTGGGGGAGGAAAGGCAGCTGTAATAAAGTAAAAATGAAAAACAACAAACTATAAACCAGAGATACTTTACAAGAGTGGAGAGGAGAATGGGATCAAAA
>NW_004567109.1:61472118-61474625 GCF_000260355.1 Condylura cristata
AAAAAAAAAAAAAAGCACACTGTAGACAAAGTTAACAGAATATTGACAGGTTGGAAGAAGATACACTATTTACAACAGACAAGGAATGCCTGCAAAGCAAAGGCAGAAAACCTGACTTAAAAAAAAAAAAATCAAAAAAGTACTACTAAGTAGAGGAGAAGATTCTCAACCTCATTAATAACCAAAGAGATACAAATGAAAACTGCAATATCATACTTGATTCCCACCAGATACTATAGGTGTGGAGTGGAAATGCCCTTCTTCCAGGTTCTCTTCAGGCTGGTCCAATGAGCACTTTAATATCAGGCAAGTTAGTAGAAGAAATGAACAAATTGAATTGCATACCTATGGAGAATCTACACTACCTAAATCAGAAAGCAAATAAGGCTATTTATATCCTGATCTAAGGAATGGGATAGGAGCCTGCAGCTTCAAGGAGAGAGGAGGGGACTCATGTGACAAGGTTAGGTGACTCATATGATAAAGACCAGATGCCTGTAAACAGATCTTTGCCCTTCTGTATGGATAGTTTTCTCTGATAGAGGGATTCTTTATAATAAAAATCCTAATTGTAGCCCCCAATTTTCATTCTTCTAGGCAGTTAAGGGAGTGATCGATTTCACCCATGAGCCTATAGGACCTCATTT
This sequence comes from Condylura cristata, assembly GCF_000260355.1. Taxonomy (NCBI): domain Eukaryota; kingdom Metazoa; phylum Chordata; class Mammalia; order Eulipotyphla; family Talpidae; genus Condylura; species Condylura cristata. Next base: position 61,472,766 of record NW_004567109.1, read on the forward strand.
GACCTCAGCTCAAAATAATCACATACCAAAGTGACACATTTTGGGGATGCCTGCTCTGAACATACGGGGGAGGCCTATATCAAGCCTTCAACAGGCAAAAATCAGAGAGAAGAATATCACCAATTCTCAGTGAGAAACAGGAGCATTTTGAACACTCAAGTGAATGTTTAGATATTGTCGCCACTCTGGAGAGCTCTCTGGCAGTGCTTATTTAAATTATGCCTGCAAAATTCATACCCCTGGTTATGGCCCAGAGTCTTTATTAAACAGAACCATAAATGGACAAAGGACAAGGTATTCATCACAGAATTGTTTACACATCTCCCTCATTCCAAGAGGAAGATGCCCTGGGTACCCGTTGTAGCTGGTGGATGAATAAATAGATTGGCTCTGCTCCAAGGAATTTTATCAGCAGTGAGAAGGAATGAAGTAGATAGCTAAAAAACATAATCAGATCATAAAGTCTTAGATCAGAGTGAAAGTGTAAGAAAACAAATGTGTACTGCAACAGAATGCTGTTTTGGGAATTTAAGGACCAGGCACTCAAAACACAATTACATGTTCTACAGCAATACAGTAATAGGTTAGAGTTTTTTGTCTATGCAAAGGAGTAGAAGGGCATCAAGTGAAGAAATCAAATGGAGCTTTTCCTTTCGAATGTATCATCTCTAGGCTCAACTCCTCTCCATTCCCCTAAAGTCTCAGACTGACCAGAGTCTAGAAACAAACTTTCTACCTTGTAACAACTTCCTTCTGAGGAAACTGACCCAGAAAAGCTTGGTCATATGAAAGGGAAGGAGAACAGCAATTGGTATCAGCCATCTGACTGATATCAGCCATACAGCTAATCTGCCAAAATAGTATCCACTAGAACTGTTTTAGGCTTCTTGGTAAGAGTTTTGCAAACCATAAAAGCTTGCCAGGAAAAGAAAATATATTCCATCTTTCCATTTTACTATGACTTGAATAAATCTGTTTTAAATGAACCTTGAGGTGGGCTGCTTTGTCCAGCTGAGTAAGTTGTGCCCATCACAAAGATGCATCATCATCTTTGTGCCCATCACAAAGATGTATCATCTCTCGGCTCAACTCCTCTCCATTCCCCTAAAGTCTCGGACTGACCAGAGTCTAGAAACAAACTTTCTACCTTGTAACAACTTCCTTCTGAGGAAACTGACCCAGAAAAGCTTGGTCATATGAAAGGGAAGGAGAAAGGAGGGGTGACAATCCAGCAAGAGCTCTGCTTATGAGTTATGCTGACCTCTGCTGATTTAGTCATGGGTAGGAGGCCATTTCTGTCAGGTGTCTACCAGAGGGGGTGACCTTTTGCAACTCCTTTAAAGGCATCATAGGTACCAGCTGGAGTCTTAAGTCAATGGGATCAACACACTTACCAAAATGTACACAATAACTCAAAGGTTACTTTGCAGCCACTGGTTTAAGGACAGTCCTGAGGCTGTCTTCAGCGGCCCTTCTCTCTGCTCAAAATGATCTTCTCCATTGTTGTAAGCCTCCTTGACTCCTTTATTTTGGGTTTCTATTGTAATGCCACCTGAGCAGAGAAGACTTCTAGGATCATCCCCTCTAAAATGACAACCCTGGGCCCTTCGTGGTGGCACAGCACTGCAAAGCTAGCCAAGCCTCTTCAGCACGAGTTCAATCCCTGGCCGGGGAGCTGACCCCACAGGGCGCAGCAGACCTCTCCTGTCTTGCCTGCTGCTCCCCTCAGCAGTGTACTTCATCAGTCGGCCTGTTTTGCTTCCCACTGTCTCTGGTGAATCCTCTCACAGCCCCTGCACCTCTGGCCTGTATCCCAGTTCTGTATGCATAAATAAATAAATATATTTTTTTAAAGATTTA
>NW_004567109.1:61475110-61479200 GCF_000260355.1 Condylura cristata
CCTCTCACCGCCCCTGAGCCTCTGGCCTGTACCCCAGTTCTGTATGCACAAATAAATAAACCTTTAAAAATAATAATAATAATAAAATGACAACCCCATCATCATTTTATTCAGTCATCTGAAGGCCAGGTTTCCCTAAAACAAATCATTTTGGCATGAGGATTTTCAGGCTGAAGTCAATTAAGGCCCTACAGATTCATAAGAAATATTAGTACACTCTTAACTACTTACAAGAATGAAACTTGGGGCCAAAGTTCAAGATTTAGGATTATCCTGGAAATGAACCTTTATCAAAGAAACCTATCTATATGGCAAGGCAAACATGTAATCAGAGAACATCTGACCTACCCCTTCTGTACCGGGAAGCACGAGGCCCCTCCCCCATTCCTCAGCTCCCAATAAAAGCCCTCATTTTGCCTCATTTCCCTTAGAGTAATGTCCCTGTAGATTCTCCATAGGCTTGCAATTAAGTGTTCTTTTCTTTTACTAATCTGATGTTAATTAGCTACTTCACCAGCCTAAAGAGAATCCACCAACCTGAGGAGAACCTACAGGGGTCTTCATTTTAGCCCCTACACTCTTATGTAGTGTTTATTCCTATTTTTACTCTCTGGAACCTTGTGTGCATTGGTTTACAGTCTGTCTTTCCACAAAGAGAAGGACTTTCTCCATCAGGGACACTAGCCACGCTCCCCCAACACCACCCCCCATCCCCTAGGTTCTCAGTGAAAGCAAGTTAGGAAGGGTGGGACCTGAAGAGCAAGCTGGCACTGTTTTCTTCCCAGAAGAGTAAAAGAAATGGAAGGGCAAGTACTTACTCAGACAATAACAAAAGTGAAGTATCATTTCTTTATTTCTCTTATTATGTTAAGATTAATTATTTGCCTAATGAGCCAGTTCCTTAAAATTCATAATGAGTGACTCAGCTTTCTCAGAATAGTCAACACTGTGTTTAGACTCCAGGACCTATTTAAGACATAATTGGCTCCCAAGTGATATTTAGCACTGCTTTATTTTTAAACAGAAAGCTGATTTGTGATGTGTGTTTTAGATGCTCTTTATGTGAGGCTCTCTGGGCTTTCGCTGGCAAACAAGGATTCATGTAGGATGATCACCTGCCTATTTAAGGAGCAAAAGTGTAAGGCCATTTTCCTCTGACCACAACCAGCCCCACTTATGGGTGAGGGCAAGCAGGTCACCTGGTAGTTACCACAGTAGCCCTCGGCAAACCCTCCACACTTTCTTTGCAGTGGGGTCAGTAGGAATGACAGCATAAAGGCCAGCCAGTTGACATGGGTAGGGAAGCTGGCCATGTGACATTTCCATGATCATGACTATCCGTGGGGTGGCCTGGCAGTAGACTTCATACAATGTTGTGTTGCTCAGGCCACATAGTAATTCTGCCTGGGGGAGGGGTTGAGGTCAAAGGTGAAGGGAGTATCCTCTTTCACAAAGAGCTCCGGGAGAAAATGGGCCAGAGCCTGGAGCAGGAAGGGAGGAAAATCAAGGGGCCAGCAGAGCAGAGGCCAGAGCCTCGGAGTGGACAAGGAGGTCACTCTGATCAGCTGACGGTTGATTCTGATAGGTCTTTGCTGTTGGGCCCATCTCTTTATCTTAATGGCTTTCTTTCCTGGCTGCACAGTTCTGGTAAGGATGTGGAGAGAAGGGAACCCTTGTGCATTGTTGGTGGGAATGGGGCAGCCATTATGGAAATCTGTATGCAACTTCCTCAAAATATCAAAAAGAGAAATTTCCTATGACCCAGTTATCCCGCTTCTGGGTATCTATCCGCAAAACACAAAATCACTAATTTGAGGAAATGCATACCCTCCTGTTTCTAACAGCACCATTTACAGTAGCTGTAACCAAGAGCTGTGCACAACCTAAGTACCCATCCACAGAAGAGTAGATGAAGTGTCCTACATATGTAAAGAAATACTACTAAGCTATAAAAAAAAAGGTGAAATCCTGTCATTTGCTACAATGGATGGGCGTAGAGAAGATTATGTTTAGTGAACTATGCCAGGCAGTGAAAGACAAGCACTATATAACTTCACTCCTTTGTGATATGTAGAGAAACAAATGGTAAACAAAATTTAACATTTAGACTATAAGTTCAAATTTGTACTTACCAGATGGGAAGAAAAAAGAAAGTAGGTCGATTGGTGAAAGAAATCAATTGTGTGGTGGTGAAATGTAGAATGAGATGTTTAGATAGTGTTACAGGGCAGGAAGAGAGGGACACCCATGAACCCCCAAACCTGCCTGGTCTAAATAGATTCTGTGATCTGCCGCATCAAGACAAGACATAAGAGCTTTAATGGAAAGGAACTTTAATACAATTGTGTGCAATACAGAAAAGACAAAGAATATAATTTCTAAATCAAACACCCAATTACCCATCCCCTCATGGGTAAAAGTCTACCTAAAAGGGATTGGTCCAAAGCAAGGCCTGAAAGCCCGCCACAAGACTAAGGCACCTTCTGGCCAGGACCCATAGGAAAGGATCACCAGAAAAGTCTGGGAGAAAAAAGCAAAATCAAAATTAGGATAAAAGCTGCCATTATTAACCTCCCCACGGGACTCTCACCCACATCCATTTCACCCAGTCCAGGACCAGAAGCAAGCAAAATTTCCTCACCTGTCTCCCTCTGCTCCATGTGGCTCCCTCATGTCTCCTTCAGGCTCTCCATCTTGCTTCCTTCTTCATCAGATTCCTTTTCTTCTCTGCTCAGCTCCACCCTCCTTCTGGATGGGGCAGGGAACCTGGAACTTCCCCTTTTCCTGGAGACCTCCCCCCCACCACTGTTACAATAGTACAGAGAGATGCTGATTTATAATGATGTGTACCTGGCAGCCATGAATGGTTACAATGAAATGTTACCTCAAGGAAAGATTGTTTTAAAATACCCAGAATCCTGGGCCCTCCCTGGTGGTGCAGTGGGTTAAAGCACAGCACTTAAAAGCTAAAGCTCACCCCGGAGGTGATCCACAGGGCGCAGCAGACCTCTCCTGGACCACCCACTTCTCCCCTCAGCAATGTACTTCTTCAGTCGGCCTGTTCTGCTCTGTTTCTGGTGAATCCTCTCACTGCACCTGCACCTCTGGCCTGTACCCAAGTTCTGTATGCATCAATAAATAAATCTTTAAAAAAAAAATCCAAATTCCAGGTCCTACTTTTTAACATTCCAGTGTACAGTACAAATTGTCTGGGGTGTGATCTAGGAAATTGGGAATTTCTAAGTTTTCCTGGTAATGCCAAGCTGCAGCCAGAGTTGGGAGTCACTGTTTTGAAAGATAATTGGTTTGTCTTGCACATATCAGTGTGAAATTCCACTTCTACCACACTCTGCCTCCAGAAAACCTGGGTTGTCCTATGGTCCACTTGGTGTCTCCATTCTGCTAGCTCCTTGATTCCCCTCCCCCTTGCTGGCTCCTGGCCCTGACCCTTTGTCTCCCTGAGCTCTGCATCAAGGAGTCCATAGAGGATTCTCCCACCACCCTTGACCTCAACCCCTCTCCCAGCCAGAATTCTTGCATTCACCTCAGCAAAGCATGCCAGCATAGGAGGGAGAGGGCTGGCCCTCCCTCTTCCTCACCCATCCCCACCCACTGAGATCTACTTGGCCCATTCTACCTGGGCCACATCTTCCCCACCCATGTTCACTAGTTAATGTCTGTGCTCTTGTACCTACTGACCCTCTACAAAGAAAGCCTTTTCCCACCTCTTGACCTCACTTTCTCCTACGTGTCCTACATGGTTGGTTCATCTATCACCTCACCAGGACACCTCTGACTTGTCCCCAGAAGGGGCCAGTCAGTCCTTTCTCTGGGCTCCAGGCCTGCAGTGTGGCCCACTGGGCCTCTCTGATGATGTGCCATCTACCTCCTTGGGCCCTAAGTATCTAACTCTCCTTGATGCCTCTCGTCCCCTCAGAGGGCTTAACTCGAACCAAAGGCATCAGAGAAGTGGTGAGTAAACCACATCCAAATGAATACACAGGAAGAACTGGAAGGTTTGGCATCACCTTACAAGCAAATGTGGGTTTTGACTATAGGAGTAATTTATCACTCTTATTTTCAGCTTTAA
>NW_004567109.1:61479300-61486123 GCF_000260355.1 Condylura cristata
ATACACAGGAAGAACTGGAAGGTTTGGCATCACCTTACAAGCAAATGTGGGTTTTGACTATAGGAGTAATTTATCACTCTTATTTTCAGCTTTAATCTGAAATACAGATCTTGTTTGATGAAGGTTTGTGGACAAGGACTAAGATGTGAATAGTGGGTTGATTCCAGTTCACAGATGTCTTAAGTTAGTAACAACTCCATTATCGACATTCAAAAATTAGGAAATTCTCCATATTTTGTAGATTCCTGACTTTTCTTGAAGCCAGCTCAGATGTGATGGCACAGAGCCCAGGTCCCCATGACAACTTGCTGTACTGGGATGACTCTGCCCTCTGGCCAGCGGGTGTGTCCTCTTCTCCTCATCCAGCCACACCCTCTCTGCCTCTCTCCTCACCCCTACCTCCCTACCTGGCTGGCCTCGGGGCCCTTGAGCTCCAAGATCTCCAAGATCTCGTGTGTGCTGGTGAGCAGCCACCCCACCAGTGCTGTGGGGCTGCACGCTGAACCCCAACTCAGGCAGACCTGCAGTCACAGCAGTTGTGAGCATTGGCATGTCACCTCCCAACTCTAAGCCACCACCTCTGCACCCCAGAGCCCAGACAAGAAGAGACAGGTCACGATCACAGGAAGATATCTGATGACATGAGTACCTTAACAATAGCTAGGGCTCAGGGCAAAATGCCCCTCTGTTTTTTGTCTTTTGTTTTTTTGTTTTTTTTTAAAGATTTATTTATTTGTGCATACAGAAGTGGGGTACAGGCCAGAATATCAGGGGCGGCGAGAGGCTTCACCAGAGACAGAGCGGGGAGCAGAACAGGCAGATCGACGAAGTACACTGCTGAGGGGAGCAGCGGGAGGGTCAGGAGAGGTCTGCCACTCTATGTAGTCACCTCTGGGGCAGGCGGGGATCGAACTCATGTGGAAGTGGCTTTAGCTTCTCAGTGCTGCGCTTTAACCCGCTGCGCCACCAGGGAGGGCCGTCTTTTGTTTTTTTAAGGCTGGATGGACAGTAAAATCAAGTAGATTAACAAGAGAAAATGCCAAAGCATTTGCATGATATAAATTTTAAAGAATAGTGAAGCAGATTGTGGAGATCTCTCCTGTGTTTAGGGACATCAAGGAGAAAGTAGGGGAGACTTCATGTGACAGACAAGAAGAGGATAACCTCATCTTTAAAGTAAAAATGTAATTTTGGGACAGAGAGGTTTACTGATAAGGCTATAGCTGGATAATACACACACACACACACAACTACATTTGTCTAGGTCATAAAAGGAGGAACATTGGTTGCTCCTTTGATTAGAAAAATTGCAAAGGTTTATGGAGTAATCATCTCTTCTTTGATTAGGGAAGGGCAGAAGGATGCAGGCAAGGACAAAGCTTCTCTCTCTAGGGTCTTTGTTGCTCTCAACTCAAATCAGTCTGTGTTCTTTAAGTAATGACGGATGACTTCCTGAAACTCATAGGGTCTCGCCTGACCTTCATTGCTTCCTATCAAGTCCTGCAAAAGACCTGCTCTGGGTATGTTGAGAAAAATCCTATGGCACCTGTATCTACTTGTAAGTGATGACAAACCTCCTCGATCTTCCTGTGTATCCGTTTGTATGTGGTTCACTCACCACTTCTCTGATGCCTTTGGCTTGAGTTAAGCCCTCTGAGGGGGTGAGAGGCATTGAGGAAAGTTGGAACTTTTGGGGAGACTGACTCCACACAACATTAACAGCAAAGCATGTTTGATATTAAAAGTTACTACAAAGACTTTGTTTTAGAACAAAAACAAATATGGCCAGGAAATAGAACAGGCATAGCCGTTATATAGTAGCTTTACATTATATTGCTCTCTAACTGTAACAAGAATGATATTTTTAGGAAATTTAGATGATTGAATCCTTATTGATTTAGTGTATATATCACATGCAAGAAAACCCTAAAAGAATAGCTAGATAGAGATATATTATACCTATTGGAAGTTACAAAAATGTGACAGGCAAATTCAAGAACAACTTCCTGGAAGAAGTGTTTTAAAGGATTTTAAAGGACATGTATAAGCTTGTCCTGGAACCTACACTATCTGGGGACAAGTTTACAGCAAAGTGTGTGCAAAGGTCACTAGAGATGCAGGGCATTCTGGAAACTGGGGCCTGGTAGGTGTGCCGGCATCAGGGTTAAGGCATGAAGCTATGATTAGAGTTTGAGGTCCTTATCAAAGAGTCTTGAATGCCATACCAGGGAGGGTGGACTTTATCTGGAGGGCAAGAATGGATTTTCAGGTGAGAAGTGACAAGAGCTTTATATCTTGGAAAGATCACTCTGCACACAAGATGAAGTCAAAGCACATCTACCAAACATTGAAAACTCAATGCTATATAAAAATAAATATTCTTATAACCATGAAAAATTTGTATATGTGAGCCTCCCTGGTGGCCCAGGGGTTGAGTGTTAACACTTCCACCATAACAACTTGAGTTCAATCCCCAGGCAGGGAGCTGACCCACATGACACAGCAGTATGTCTCCTGTCTCTCCCACTGCTCCCCTCAGCAGGGTATTTCAGTAGATCTGCCTGTTCTGCTCCCCACTCTGTCTCTAGTGAATCCTCTGGCCCACACCCCAGTACTTCTATACATAAATAAGTGAAATAAATCTAAAGAAATAAAAAGTTTGTATGTGAATATTCATAGCAGCTTTATTCATAACATCCCCAAAATGAACTGTGGGTCCTGGGATCACCTCCACTGTTAGAGCCAACTCTGAGGCAGGGTGACCACCACTTCAGCCCTGGTGAAGCTGTAGGCCTTGAAGCAGTGGGCAAAACAGGAGACATACTGCTGTACATTACGTGGGTCAGCTCCGTGCCTGGGGATTGAGCTCCCTGCCTTGGAGCAGCAGAGTGGAGAAACACACACCCTGCCACTGCAGCATCTGGGGTGCTGTATGTTTGGGCAGAGGGCAGGGAAATTGCTGCCATTGCTTCAACTTTCAGAGAGGCCTAAGTCTTCAGGCCCACAGGCTGGGCAGGGTGGGCCGGAAGAAGGGCTGGCCTCAGTCTGGTGCCAATGAAGTTGGCATGCCTCCTTGTTCAGGAAGCAGGCAAAAGCCTGTCATGCCCTATGGCTTGTACCTTGGGGATCCAACTTCATGCCAAGTTTCCTTTCCAGTAGTACCAGGGTGCAAGTTGGGCAGCAGAAGCAAAAAAGCAGGCCTACCTGTTCACAGAATACTGGGGCTGGTAATTCAAGGTGGCTACATACAACTTAGGGAGGGGGAAATGGTCCCTCTCCTTCGTGAATTTGTCTGAAACAAATTCTCAGAAATGTCTGAGACAATCCTACCTTTGCTGAATTCAATGCTGTCTTATTTTTGCCTTGTCCTGAACAGGTCAAAGTCTATGTTATAAGGTAAAGATTTTACAACCTTTGTCCATGCAAGCTTAGCAAGAATTTCCAAGTAGTTTCCTTATCAACAGCACTGGAAAATACTATTTCAGTTTCCATGGAAGCTATTTCTGGAAGATATGCTTTCAAAGCAATGTGGGAACACTTGTGGGTACTTTTTATTCTTTAATCTCAGCTCATTTCTTCTTCCTTCATCAGCCTCCTTTTCCTACTTTTCCAAATTTAGTTGTACTCAGCTTAAAAGTCACCACCTCTGGGAACCCCACAGCCAGTTTAGGATAGAAATTCAGCTCTAAAGAATGTCTGGGTTGGTTTTTTTTTTTTTTTTTTTTTTTTTGTCAAATGTATGTGTGGGTGGATTAATTGGATTCCATAACTGGAAGCCCAGAAGGCAAATCAAGCTTCAGGATTGGCTGAGTGCAGGGACTGAAATGACATCATCAGATCTCTGTGTCTCTTGCATCTTTCAAACTAGTTTCACTTTTGCAAATTAGCAAGAGTGGCCCTGGCAGCCTGGGTCCACATTCTTCCACTTTAGCAACCACAGGGGGCAGTGAAGAGAATGACTTCTCTTTCCCAGTGTCTACACAGAAATTCAGGACAGGGTTTTAACTGACCCAGCTTGGGTCAGAGATCATGAGAAGGCAATGGAAAGATAAAGCCCCATGGTTGGCCATCTGACCAAGATCAAAAGAAGTGAGGGAGGGGAACTTTCCCTCAAAAAACTGAGGTGTGGGAAGGCAAACACACACAATTTTTTAAAATAATGTGCCCTTGGCCCTCCCTGGTGGCACAGCGGGTTAAAGCACAGCACTGAGAATCTAAAGCTGCTTCCGCATGAGTTTGATCCCCGCCTGCCCCGGAGGTGACCACATGGTGTGGCAGACCTCTCCTGACCCTCCCGCTGCTTCCCTCAGCAATGTACTTCGTCGATCTGCCTGTTCTGTTCCCCACTCCGTCTCTGGTGAAGCCTCTCACCACCCCTGAGCCTCGGCCTGTACCCCAGTTCTGTATGCACAAATAAATAAATCTTTAAAAAAAAATAATAATGTGCCCAATTCTCAACCAGTCTGTATATTTACCCCTGTTTATAATGTCACTTTGCAGCAACTCCCATCAAAAGATAAGTCTATTTCTCCCCTGATGTGGGGCCTGGTCTTGTGACTTGGCTTGACCAATAGGTTAAGCAGAAATGAAAGCATGTCTGTTTCTAGACATAGCTTCAAGAGACCTTAAGTTTCACAGTCTCTCCTCTCTCCCTGCACCCTCAGCCACCTGGAGGAAAGAGAGGTAGAACAGAACTAAATCAACCCAGTAGTGCCAGACATGAGGGAGCCTGGCAGGATCAGCAAAGACACCAATAGCCCACAGATGACCACAGCACATGCATGAGCCCTGAAGGTCCTGCTAAGATGGTCAGAGCAGCCAGGGAGCTCTTAAACTGGGCAACAAAAGTAAATGTTCATCATCGCCTACCCCAGAGGTTTTGTGGTTGTAGTCTGTTGTCATGACAACAGATGTAACTGGTATAATTTACATCTTGCATCCCCATTCTCCTGACAGTGATATTAATCCCTCTTCCAAGTGCCATAGCCCACATTATACTGCTGTAATTTTGTAATGTAATCATGATAACAATTATTCGTTTAGGTGTCTGTCTTCTTGTCCATAAGCTCTTTTACAAAGGAAACTATGATTTTTTTTTTGAGCCAACACTTGGCACAGAGCATAAGCTGGTTAAACATTCATAGATTTCTGAGAATGATGCCACCAAAAAACTGTGAAACCTGAGTCGAGAGCCCAAATGATTAACAAAGTTGACTATGTATGTACTCTGGGAAGGCTCGACACCTGTGACACCTGAGAAAGGCTGCATGTGTCAAGGTCGTTTGTTTTTCCATCTCTGTGAACTACATGTAGCCATGTTTTGCATGTTTTTCTATTGGATTGTTTCTATTTCTTAGTATTAACTTGTAGATGCCATTTATAGTTTCTGGATATGTATTCTTTGCCAAATCCACATGTGAAAACATTTTTTCCCAGTCCATAAACACTTTACTTCCATTGTAGTGTTACTGATGAGCATGAATTTTTGAATTGTAACTAAGTTTTCAATCGTTATTTTACCTTTTGTGCTTTTTGTACTTATTTAAAAACTATCTCCTCCATTTCAGAGTCATGAATATACTCTTCTATATTGTCTGTTAAATTTGGGAAGGGTTTTATTCCTCCCCCTCCCCCATCTGGTCTTTAATCTGGATGTGAGTTGTGTATATAGGGTGTCATTTAACTACTATCTGACCTTTCTCCTGAGGAGGGATGCCAGCTCACAGCAGGTATCCATAAGGCAAGGTCCATGCCCAGTATTCTCTAAATTATGTTAATCCCTGCAGACACAGCTACCTTGCTTATCTACCATCACTTTAGAGCAAAGTCTATTTAAAAGCCAAATTACTTGGCTTTTTCTGATTCATTTTTTCCACATACATTTACAGTCACCTCAAGATATACACCGACTCTTAAACACACTGGAGTTGTCAGTTCTGTTTAGAATTAAGTATATTTATAGGTTAATTCGGGGAAAATTTACAATTTTAGAAACAGAAGTTTCCTATTTAAGGTGATCTAATTCATCACGTATTAAGAATCCCGTCATCCTCGCCACCTCCTCTGTTACCGACCGGCTGCTAACAGCCACCATCTCCCCCTGGTTACCCACAGAGGCAGCCTCAGGACTGGCCTCCAGTCGCTTCGCTTACAACCTGTTTTCTACACAATAGCCAGAGCGGCTCTTTCTAAGACACAGATCGGGTGGTGACACTTGTGCCATTTTAAATCCCCTTGCCATCTGAATGAATAAATGAGAGTATGAGTGAATACATGGGTGAATGCTGATCAATCCAATAAATAATTTTGGGGGAAACAATGACATCAGCGTGAGCAAAGCCCCACACCACCTTGAGAATGATCCGGGGGTTCATGATGGAGACAGGGAGTCCGGCAAAGATGCAGGAGCCCAAGCAAGGGCGCAGGGGATCCCGCGGGGCCAGGCCAGCAGAGGCGACACGGCAGCTGCTGAGAGGGCGGATCCTTGGCCTCCTGCGCGCTCCCGAGAACGGGAACCGCCCGGCCTCGTGGCTGCCCACGGGCACGCGCTCCGGGGCGGCGGCGGCGGCGCTCCTGAGCTGGTCGCCGGGCGGGGAGCGAGCGGGTTTTCCCAGCAAGATCTCCATGTACAGCTACATCTTTAGGGCCGCTCGGGTTAATATATGTCGTCAGAGGCGCCCCACGCCAATCCCGGGGCGGCGGGGGCGGTGCCTCGCGCTCTCCGCAATAAAACTTTTTGATGTTCTGGTCGCTAATTGCCGAGGTCCTCTTCCCGGATTGGCTGCCCCTTCATAACCATAAGATAATTAAAATGAAGGGGGGG
>NW_004567109.1:61486223-61533807 GCF_000260355.1 Condylura cristata
GCGCGGGGTTGCGGTGGCGGGAGAAGCGCTTCCGGTGGCAGTGGAGGCGGCGCTGAGCGGGTCCTGCAAGCGGCGCGGGCGGTGGCCCGGGGAGAGCGGTGAGTCGCGGGTGGTGAGCCCGGCCCCGGTGCGTGGGCAATACGCAGGAAGCCTTGCTGACGGCGCGTGCTCGGGTAGGGGCCGCGCGCCCAGGGGCTGGCAGGCGGGAGATCTCCGGGGCCCCGAGGTCAGAAGCACGTTTGACATACCTGGGGCAGATCGGGGCCAGAGGTCCCCGCACTTTGGGGGCCCCTGTCATTCTGCCACCCGACTGCACTCTACCTCCTGCAGCCTGACTTCCTCCTGAGCTTCCCCGCAGTGCGCGTGGTGGAGTGGGTCTCGATGGGATGGGAGGGGGCTCATTCATCCTGCACCCCATGAGACCTGCCAGGCTGTCCCTGGCGGCCGCGTGACAAAACTCGCCGCGGGGAAGATACCCAAGATGGCTGCCGCGGGGACAGGCCACCGCGCAGAAGGACGTGAGCGATTGCAGGGGGACCAGCGGCACCGACCCCCCGCGTCCTGCACATTCCTAGCTCTTGACTTCTCCTGGTGGAGAGAAGGGCTGGGAGTGGCACTGGAGACCACCTGGCCCCTGCCCTAGAATTGCGATCCAGTAGGCTTTGCAAGTAATAAATTATTGGAGTAGTTAGAAGTCCCGCGTGGATCTTTCATTTCTGTGCTCTCCGGATATTTTTCACGTGTCAGGGGTCTCTCACCTCAGAATGACAGTAACCAATGTTTCTACTGAGTATATACAGGGGATTTGGTTCTTTGCTTTTGCATTACTTACATCCTTAAGGATGTTGCCTTCCTCATCCAGGTGAGTAAGTTGGGGCTCAGAGATTGAGTAACCTGCCTAAGGCCACACAGCTCACTATCTGGAGAACAGGGCTTAGCAGGGTGTCAGCTTAAATGTTACTTCCTCGCAGATGTTTTCCCATGGGTGCATGGTCTAAAATTATAGCATGCACACATCCTTGTTAGATTTATTTCTATACTAGCCTTGTCACCAACTGAAATGAACTGTTTACTTGCTTCTTTTATTCTCTCCTTGTCTCATCAGTTGTTTGCACCAAGTAAGCCTTCAGTGAACATGTGTTGAGTGCCTAAATGAAAAATCACCATTCCTTTGCAACAGCTTTCTAAAAACTGCAGCACTGATACTAATAATCTGTGGCAGGAATTTTGTGTGGAATTTCCTCACCTTTAGGCTCTCTCTTCTGCCTCACCTTATACATTTTCAGTTGGGTCTCTTGATTTCCTCTTCTTTTTTCCGTCCCTAGTTACTGAGCTGTTTCCAGGCATTGTAATAAGGGGAAAATGGGTCTTGAGGAAGTCTGCAGTGCCTGGGGTGGTGAGCTCAGATTTGACCTGCATAATACATAAAATGAGGGGGAATTCTTTGGAAGGATGAGTGAAGGCCGAGAAGTTTGGGGACTTCATAAAGGTCCTTTCTGCCCTTGAGACTGTAGGTGTCTCACTTGCAAAGATGCTGGTGTTTGGAGAGAACCTTCTAGCTCCATTTAGCTGTCACATGTTATTGCTCTAAGTGTGCATTCAGTGTTAGATTGAGTGTGTAGACTTCAGGCCTTATAGACTTTCAGGAAAGGGATGGTGTTCTGTGGTTACAGTTGTACTTGCATGTAGAGCAAGGAGTGATGCTAATTCAGGGTCAGTAAAACAGTTTGAATGTTCTCACTACTCTGTAGAAAACACATACAATCCCATGTGAATGTGTACAGAAGGATGTCCACTGAGGGACTGTCCCTTCCCCCTACTACTTCCTGCAAAGATAGCTGAGAGGACAAGCAAAGTCATGACCAGCAGATCCACCATCCAGCTTCTTTCTCTGCGCCTTAGAATGAAATGTGGGATCTGCATCCTCCTGTTCAAGAAGTAGTTAGAAGCAGCAAGTGTATTATCACAGTTGGAACTTTTCACTTGATGTTAAACACCAGAAATCAGTAGTAGATATTTAAAAAAAAATACGAAGCCTTGAAAGTGAAAAATTAAGTTAGACTATGTGTAATATACACACTTCATTATATAAAAACCTAAAAACCAAAGTTATTAAGTTTTTAATTACTAATGCTAGTTTGTAAAATATTTTCAGACTTAGATATGTAATATATGAATCGCTTCTTTAAGGTGGGTGGTAAAATATTCCCCTGAAGATCTCCAAAATACTGCTGTTTGGTAGTATTGTATTGTTTTGCTAGGCAGATGGCACCATCTCAAGTGGAAACCCATAGATTTTTTTTTTTTAATGGGTAAAAACTCCACCCATCCTAAGATACTGCTAATGAAACCAAACCTAAATTTGACTGACTGCTGGAGGATGGCCAGGATTATCTTGTCACCTGGGTGTTGAAAGTTAATGAAAGAATGGACATTGCATTGTAGGCTGGGAAGTGGGGGGTCAGGGGAGACAGACAGAGAGGATGTTGACAGGGAGACAGAATGAAGGAATACCCAAAGTCTTTCTGATTCTAGACAGCATCTCCATACAGAATTCTCCCTGCAATAGAGGAGAGCACTAAGTGCCCTTTGAAAGAATATTAACTCTTGGCACTGGATTTAGCTTTCTGATCTATCATTTGATCTGCGTGGTCACACCCATAGGAAAGGAGTGCCGTGTGTGGATGACCAGCCCAGTCCCCAATGCACTGACTCACGTGCTGTTTAGGCTCCCTGAGTTGCTGTGATTGGCCTTGGCAGCCTGTGGCTGTACCACCCTGTCCGTGCCCCGTATCAGTAGATTGACTTTGGCAGACGCATCACTCTGGCCTCCCAGGGGTCAGAAGGGCGGTATAAAGTCATGACGACAGCAGAGTGTATCCAGGCTGTGGCATCTTGTGTCTCTGAGTAACACTACAAACCAGGGGACAATTCAGAGGGTTTAAGTGAGGATGTAGCAATGGAATAATGCAGGAACAGCCCAGCATCTGCAAGGTGATGGCCTCAGTCATGCCTCCTTGACAGTGCCTTTGACAGGTACTTTCACACGCACGTGCCTGTCCTGACTGAACAAACCAGAGCCTACACCTGACAGTTTCTTAACTCTTTCAAAAGGCAGTCATTTCACACAGTAGCAAGTTTCCAGTTTAATAACTTGATTACCGTTGTTAATCATTAGCTAAGGTTAAAGGTCTTTGTTATTAAGTCCTGAGACAGCACATTCCCTGCTAACTTACTTTCTGTGAAAATTTGGGCAGTTCTTTATTTTCTGTTAGTTAAGCATTTTCTTGACCTATAACTGAAAGTTTGAAATAAAGTTTATCTCAGAGGAAAGTTCTTTTTCTTAGACATATCTGTTCTTTGGAGGTTCAGACAGCCAAGCGCCACCCACACTTCTCTAGCACTAGGGTCCACTGTACTTGTAGGCAGGACTTCAGCTAGGGAGAACTGCTCATTTATAACAATCTGACCTCACGTTAGCATTTCACAGTTTAAAAAGGCTAATAAAGCTGAGTGGAATTCCTGTACTTTGTGGGGGGATATGTGAAGGCTTCACACCAACCAACAATTCTGGAACCTGAGCAGGAGGGTCTGAGAAGTCTACTCATTTCTGACACTACCCAGAGAGAGCATCAGATTCCACAGGGAAGGGGTTCAGGCCCTGCACCTGCACCATCCTCCACTTCAGACCCAGCTCGAACCCTGGGGTACAACTGATTGCCTGGGGTACATCACTGCTTCCTAGGGCCCCTCTCCCCTTCATACCTGGTCAGTTTGCTAGAACTGCACAGAGGACTCAGCACAACCCTTCATGCACTAGACCATTGTCTTACTGTGAAAGGATCCAACTCAGGAACAGCCAGATGGCCAAGACACACAGGAAGGCCCAGGGGTGAAGGGTGCAGAGCCTTCTCCAGTTGCACCTTCTCCCCCAAAATGCTTGTGTTCACCATCCTGTCCTCTTGGGGTTTTATGGGGGCTTCCTTTCCATCTTCCAGCCCTTACCCCCTCCCAAGGGGTCAGATATGGGATGGGGTGGGGCTGAAAATTCCAGCCCTCTCATGAAGTTGGTCCTCCTGGCCGACAGCCCCCAACCTCTGTGCTTTTTCAGAACTTGCCTTCATTAACATTACAAGAGGCACCTTTCCCATTCATTACTTTGGAGATTTCCTAGGGTTTGGGGAGCTGAGAGTCAGGCACTGTGAATGACCAAATATAGATGAGACAAATGTATTCGGTCTTCTAAATGACAGAATATGTATTTCTCATAAATGAAAATATCATAAAAGCCTCAGGTGCCCCTTAGTTGGCTAACTTACCAACTCTGTGTGCCAGCTCCTACCGATGAGAAGTGACTCACCCAGTGACAGGACCAAAGGCAAGTGACAGAATCAAGACTCCAGTCCAAATTACTTTGGCTCACACCCAATTCTGATCACATGGGTGGACAGGGGAGGTACCCGGGGTGCCAAGCCATAGGTCAGGGAGTCTTTCGCAAGGGGACCCAGCCAGAAAGAGCAGGCCCAGCAACCAGCTCGAATAGCCAGGGAGTCGTCCCCTTCATAGGTAAGGTGATTTGGGTTTTGTTGATTAACTATTTTGATAGTCTTTCCAATATGGCATTTCTCCAACTTATCTAATACCCCTAATGTATTTCTTAAAAATTGGATTTCTAGGCTCCACCTCCCCTGTACTGACTCAGAATTTCCAAGGAGATGCTGCCCAGGTCACAGCTCCTCCGTAAGGACTTAGCTTCCCATTCTCTTGTCACCATTGGCTGCCACTAGCTGCCGAGGTAGCCAGGTGCTCTTATAACAACTAGATACCAGGATGAGATAATATAAGGAAAGCTCTGAGAATAGATGGTTATGGATTTGTAAGTTGTCTTTATTGTAAATTCTAGTTATATTATAAAGCTGCAAAAACTTGGGTGCAGTGGTACAATCTATACTAAGTCTGAGTCCTTGGAACAACTGGGATTTGAACTAGGATCTGTCACCTCCACTAGCACGAGGTTGTAACTACTGGTTGTTATGAAGATTGTGTACATGATGATGATGGTTATATAAATAACAGACTTGACAAGGATGAAGTTAAATGACTTTGCCAGTAGTCAGTTATCATATATGTATACAATGTATATATGTATAATAGTACATGTATATACATTGTGTATACGTTATATATACAATTGTATTATATACAATATATATAACTAGGCTTATAGTATAGAATGTATTGTGATATATTATGAGGAGAATCTTAGGGTACTCATTTTGGCTTTCAAAGTTTTTAAATTCAGGGCTTGGGTTAATGTGTATTTCAAGCAGGTTTTTTACATTGAGATAATAGGTGTTTTTGAAAGGATACTCAGACTCACCCATATCAATATGATTTATCTAATTAGTAATCAATAACTCAGTTTAAGATTTTAATGGCTAAATTGGGGGATATCCAGACACGGACTCTCCAAAAATATCTTTATTATTCATGTCATGAAACATATTGCCATCACTTGTTTTGATTGTTGCAAATTATAGCTAAGTCTTTAATTTTGAATTTATTAATACTTTTTTGGTTGTATGGGAATATTTTCTCCTCAGTAGGATGTCATTTTAATCTACTTAAGTCGATTAAGTAAATTCTATCTGTGAAGGGTGTCTACAAGAGTATTTGGGAAAATCAAAGCTGAATTCATTAGAATTGGAATTGTTTTCCAACTTCTTGTGTATTGAGTATTTACAAATTCTGGGCCAAGCCAGTATTTGGAACAGGAGAGGCCTTCAATTGTTATTTAATATGGAAAGTACTTGTGTTTGTCATAAGTGAATAAAAGAGCTAGAGACGTTTATGTTGAGGATGCTCCAGGAGACTTTTTTTTTTATAAAAAACCTTAGCCAAGAGATTGAATTTTAAGTTTTTTCCTCACTAAGAGATTCATTCTTTCCTCTTTGAGAAGTTAGTGTATTAGTGTATATAGTATATAAAATAATATCTGTAGGAATGATTCATTTAAATGCAGCCTAATAATGTTGTAATCATTAATCCTCCCTGATAGTTCAGCTTAAATGATCTAGTTTTTTTAAGTGATAAAGCCTTCACCTTGTTTCTTAGCCTAAGTGGCATCAGTTAATGACAGAAATTTTTTTTTTATAATCTCAATTCTTTTTTTATACACTTACACACATACAAAAATACTCAAAACATTTTTCTCTTGTGGATAGTTTTTCTTTTCCCCCATCACTGTCCCTTATACCATTTCTTCAGATGCCTCACATCCTTTGTTAGGGTGGGCTTGTTTCCATACATTTTGCTTCACCAGATTGTGTGCTGTGTAAAGGT
Source organism: Condylura cristata (assembly GCF_000260355.1). Classification (NCBI taxonomy): domain Eukaryota; kingdom Metazoa; phylum Chordata; class Mammalia; order Eulipotyphla; family Talpidae; genus Condylura; species Condylura cristata. The sequence goes on from NW_004567109.1 coordinate 61,492,566, forward strand.
CCAGTATTTGTCTTTGTCATTCTGACTTGCTTTATTACATGTAATTCCCTCACACTCCTCCCATTTTGCTGTACATGCCAACAGTTCGTCTTTCCTGCTGGCTGATAAGTAATTGCACTGTGTGACTATACCAAAATTTCTTGATCCAGCCTTCTATCATGGACATTGAGGTTGTGTCCATCTAGCTACTGAAATAGCACTGCAGTAAGCATAGTATCATGTAGAAATTTTGAGTTGGTAGTTTGTTTGGGTCGGTGACCCAAAGAAAGACTGGGATTGTCATTGCATACAGTATTTCATTGTTTTGTTTTTAGGGTAGGTCCAGATCACTTTCCAGAATGACTATACTAGTTTACATTATTCTTGTTCTGCATCCTCTCCAGTACTACTTGTTGGGGGCTCTTTAATACGGCTGTGTTCACAGGTGTGAGATGATATATCCTTGTGACTTTGACCTGCATCCCTCTTGTTGGATGTGACAATGAGCATTTCACTATTAGCCTCTGGATAATAGTCTGTTCAGATCTACTGACCATTTATTTATTTATTTATTTTTAACTGTTATATTGAAGGTGATTTTGGCATACCTTAGATATTGACACTGGTTGTATAATATGTGCATATTTTCTCCCATTTAGTAGGATGTCATTAAAATCTAATAAATATTTTCTTTTATTGTGAAGCCTTTTTAAAAAAGATTTATTTGTGCATACAGAACTGGGATACAGGGCAGAGGTTCCAGGGTGGTGAGAGGACTCACCAGAGACAGTGGGGAGCAGAACAGGCAGATCAAGAAGTACACTGCTGAGGGGAGCCAGTGGACAAGCAGGAGAGGTCTGCTGTGCCATGTGGGTCACTGAAGTGGCTGCAGCTAAATTACTAAGCTGCACTTTAACTGTTGTGCCACCAGGGAAGGCCTACTGTGATGCCTTTTAATTTGAAGTAACCCCAGCTGTTTGTTTTTTGCTCTAACTTCCCTTGCCATACACATTGACTTTCCAGAAATACCTTTATTATTCATGTCATGAAACATATTGCTTCTTTTATATTGAAACATATTGTTTCTTTTATATATTTGATTGTTGCAAGTATTGTATCTGTCTTTAACCCATTTTGAACTTAATGTTGTGCATAGAATTAAGGAGTGTTCTGATTATATCCTTCTACATGTGGCTATCCAGTTTTCCCAACATCATTTCTTAAAGAGACTCTCCTTTTCTCCTTTACCCGTTGTATATGGCCATGGCTCCTTTATCATGAATTAATTATTGATATATAAATGGACTTAATTTTTAGCTTTTAATTCTGTTCCATTGATTTGTATATCGATTTTTATGCCAACACCAAATTGTTTTAGTTACTGCTAATTTGGATTATACTTTAAGGTTAGTTAATATGATTCCTTTGTTTTTCTTTTTTCTCAGAATTCTTTTTCTGTGTTAGGCCTTTTATGGTCCACATATTTCTTAGAGTTTTTATTAAGTTTCTCTGAAGTTATTTTTGGTATTTTAATAGGAATTGAGATGAATTTAAATAACACTTTTGGTAGAAGAGTCATCTTGGCTAAATTCATGCTCCCCGTCTATGAACATGGGATGTCTTTCCATCTGTTATGAGCCATATCCTTTACTAATACCTTATACTTTTCATTGTATAGGTCCTCACCTCCTTAGTTACATTCTTTCCTGGCTATTTAACTCTTGGCAGTGATGATAAATGGCTTGTTTACTTAAATTTCTTTTCCTTCCTATTCATAATTTCTGTGTAAATATGCAACAGATTATATATTAATTTGTAACTTCCCACTTAGCTGTGTTCATTCGTTTCTGATATTTTTTAGTGGCATCTTCAGGATTCTCTCTTGATAATCATGCAATCTGCCAATGATAATTGTTTCGATTCTTTTCTAGCTTGCATTCCTTTATTCCCCATTGCCTGGTTTTTCTAGCTAAGACCTCTACTACTAAATTAAAGAGCTGGTGGGAGTGGTTATTCTTGTTTGTTCCTAATCTTAAAGAGGAACATGTCAATTTTTCACTAGTAAGTATCACATTGGTTTGTAATAGATGGCCTTTATTATGTTGAGGTAGTTTCCTTCTATTCCTGTCTTGTTTAGCATTTTTATCATAAAGGGGTGCTGAATTATATCAAGTGCTTTTTCTGCATCTCTTAATATTACCATGATTTTCACTTTTCTTTTAATATATATAGTGACATTGATTGATTTACATATATTGAACCATCCTTGCTCCCCAGTATAACTTCTAATTTATGATGCATACTCCTTGCAATGCATTGCTGAAATTTCTATTATTTTCTTCATATCAGTACTCACCAAGGATATGGGTCTATAGTTTTTTGTGCTATCTTTATCTGGTTTCAATATTAAGGTAATGTTGACATCTTAAAATATATTAGGGAACATTCTCTTGTCTTAGATTTTTATAAGTAATTTAAGCTAGGTGGATAGAAGTTCTTTAAAAGTTTGATAGAATTCACTTTATAAAGTCCTTTGGCCCTAGGCTTTGTTCATAGGAAGACTTTTGATTACTATTTCCGTTTCTATGATTGTGATTGGTTTGTCTGTTTCTCCTGGTTTAGTCTTGGCAAAATGTATTGTTCTAGAAATTTGTCCAGTTCTTCAAGGTTATTGAATTTATTTGCATATAGTTCATTGTAACCTCTTATGAACATTGTATTTTTGAGCCATCTATGGTAATTTCTCTTTTCAAATCTAATTTTGCTTATTGTTTTTTCTCTTATTTGTTAGCATAGCCTGACATTATCAATTTTTTTTTTTCAAAGAACCAACTCATAGTTTCATTGATCCTTTATATGGTCTTTCTTGACAAACTGTTTCATTTATTTCCAATCTTATTTTTATTATTTCCTTTCTTCTACTAACTTTAGGTGTTTTTGTTCTTCTCTGTCAAGTTGTTTTAGGAGTGTGTGTGTGAGAGGGAGAGAGACAGTAGTTTATTATGGGCTTTTCTTGCTTCTTAATGTGGACTTACATTGCATTAAAATGTCTCTCCAGAACAATTTTTCTTTATCCTATAAATTCTGAAAGCTTGTATCCTCATTTTTATTAGTCTCCAAATTTTTTTTTATTTTGGTTTTAATTTCCTCTTTAATACAATGACTATTAAGCAAGCATGTTTTTCAGTCTCCTTGTATTTATTGTTTTTCATTTTTAAAATAATAAATATGGGCCCTCCCTGGTGCGCAGCTGGTTAAAGCACTGCACTGAGAAGCTAAAGCCACTTCAGCATGAGTTGACCCCCGCCTGCCCTGGAGGAGATCCACATGGCACGGCAGACCTCTCCTGACCCGCCCGCTGCTCCCCTCAGCAGTGTACTTCGTTGATCTGCCTGTTCTTCTCCCCACTCTGTCTCTGGTGAAGCCTCTCACCACCCCTGAGCCTCTGGCCTGTACCCCAGTTCTGTATGTAACAAATAAATAAATCTTTAAAATAATAATAATAATAATAAATATGATCGGAAAGAGTACTTGGTACAATTTCAGTCTTCATAGTTTTATCGACAATTGACCTGTGTCCCAACATTCTTGAAAATGTTCTGTGTGCACTTGAAAAGAAAATAAAGGTAGCAGTTTGGGAATGGAGTGTTGGACAGATGTCTGTTAAGCCCGTTTGGCTTCACTCCTCATTTAAGGCTATTGCTGCCTTACTTTGTCTCTATCTTGTTGGTCTGTCTATACTTACAAGTGGAGTGTTAAAATTTCCTAGTATTTTGGGGCTTTTTGGGTAAATCTCTCTTGTTAGTTTTATTAATAATTGTCTTGGGAATGAAAGTACTCCATTATGGCGGTATTATAGTTTCTTGTTATAGTTGATATAATATCCATTTCCATCTTTTATTGCCTTTTATAAGTTGAAAATCTATTTTATCTGATGTAAATATAACTGTTCCTAACATTTTTGATTATCATCTGCTTGTAAGATTGTCTTACAACCTTTAACTGTGAGTGTATTTACCTTTGGTGATAAAGTGAATTTCCAACCATTATATCAGAAGGTTGGACTTTGGTTTGAAATGAGTTCAATCAACCTAGTGAATTCAAGCTATTTGTATTTGAGGTGATTATTGGGATGCACATGCTCATTATCTTTTTTTTTTAATTCATCTTTTTTTTACATATTCCTTTTATGTTTGTTTTGTTTTGTTCAGCTTCCTTGTCATTGCCTTATGTGTTACTTCTGATTTTTGTTTGAAGGGTCTGCTGAGCTGAGTATATGATGGTCTATTTTTGTGACCCATTAGAGGGTCTAATATCAAACTCATTTTGATGGACCACATTTTAACTCTCTTCTCCTCTTCTACATTGTATAATTTAGATATCTGTTACTTCTAGATCCTTTTGTTGTTTTTACTGCTGCTTTATATTAATCTTTTTATACTTCCTTCACCGGCCTTTTATAGGTTTGGTGCTAATAAATTCTTTTATTTTTTACTTTTCAGTGAAGATCCTTACCCTTTCTTTTGTCTTGACTGGTAATCTTGTGAATGAAGTATTTTAGGCTGAAAGTCTTTCTCTTTGATACTTTAAATATCCTAGTCATTCCCTTCTTGCCTGTAAGACTTCTCTGAAAAGTCCATGGACAGTCTAATAGCTACTTCCCTTACAGCCTGATATTCGTTCTCTCAATTACTTTTAATATCTGTTTTGTCATTGCCTACAGCAGTTTAAATGTAATGTGCCTTCCATGTGTCTGTCTTCTTGGACCCAAAAAATATTTTTATACCTTTAAAATCAATATTTTTGTTTTGATCACTCAAAAATAAATTCTGAAGTCTGAATTAACACCTCAATTGGTCAAGTTTCATGAAGCTACATTATAGCTGTTTAAATTAAAGGTAATCATTTCCCTAGACATTTCATTATACGGTCTGTTTCAGAATCCTACAGCCTCTTTCTCTACTCCCCATGCCATCATCTCTTCAGATCTCGAAAACTGAATTTGTTGAATGTCATAAATCTGCCAATAACACATTGTACAAACCATACCATTTTCTGTTGAACTGCAACAGTTATGAAACTAAGCTGATCTCTGCTTAGCTAATTTTCTTCTGGGGAGCTTTTTACCTACTCTATATATATAGTCTATAACTGTGACTGCCCACCATTTCTGTCTCATCACAAGTCTTTTCTGAATTTCAGAAGATATTTCAGACATTCCATGTAATTGCCAAAGCCTCAAGTAGACATGGCAAAGAGAATATCCTACCCACAGGTGTGTTCCAGTTCTCTTGGGGAATTCCTTTCACATGCTTCCACTCAGACAAAGCTGATGAACTCACATTCTTTGGCATTCTGTGCACCCTGTCTCCGAGGCATGACTTTTTTCTCATGCTTTCCACATATGCAATTAGGAGATATCTTGTTCTCAGAACCTTTCTTTTGAACTCTTGTGGCTTCATGCTCCAGCATCCATCTGAGGCTGTGCAACACAACCCTTAGTGCAGTATACTCCACAGATATTCCTAGTAGGGAAGCGCTGTTTTAAAATTGTCACTAGTCACTATCATGAAATACAGTCAGAACCGTGTGGTCACAGGTGTGTATGAACATCCCTCTACAAAACCATCTGATCTTTTACTGTCACTGGAACCCAGCCACCTCAGCAGTGGGAACCAGCAGGAGCAGTGGTTCTTTCGATCTGCTGCTCCAGCACAAGTCAGTTGTGGTAGTTGGTCCTCTGAGACCTTATATGTAATGGTACTTCCTGGATCGTGGAATGAACCAACCAGGTGTGAGGTCTGAGCTGTTTGATGCTAAATAGTCCAATCAGACCTGAAGGAGGATTTAAACAAAGGACCCCTGAAGAAAGAAAGATACCAACACCCAGCCCTAAGAGAAAGGACAATCCCTTGAAGAAAGAGAGAGGATGCCAGCCTCCAAAAGAAAAAGAAAGAAGGTGAAGACTCCATTCCAGCCTCTGAAGAAAGAAAAGAAAATATCTAGCAGTTGACCTCCATAGGAGAGACCCCAAAGACCTTTGCAGAGACTGGGCCCCAGTCCTATCTATCTCTGACGCTGCCTGAGAGGAGCACCAAAGGCTCTGGGCCTGGTGTCTCAAAGAGCTGCTTGCTGGTGGTGTAGCCCAGCAACTCACAAAGAGCTGTTAACACGGGGTGTCTCTGACACCGCCTCTGCGGGACCAGCAGTGACCAGCACTAGCACTGACCAGTGCTGTCCAATACTCCAGGTGGCTGGTGGTGACCATCACTGATGCTATCTGGGAGAGGTAGCTGCTACTTGTGGCTACAGTGAGCTCTTTGTTTCCCCTGTTTGTAAAATAAACCTTGTGGTTGTTGTTCCTGGAGCTCAAGGTCACTTGCAGTTGTGTGCGTGAATGAGAATCCACAGGCAGTGACCTGTCCTCTTATCGGGCACTGTCCTTGGCCAGGCTTCAGCTCAATAGGCCCTATTGTGTGGGTGTTGTATTGCTACAGCCCTTGGTTTTGGCCTTTGGGGCTTTTGGATGGCTCTCTGGTCTCAGAGCCTGGGCAGGCAGGTGGCCGCCCCATCCTCCCTTCCACCTCCTGCCTTGTTGCCTTTTGTAGCCATCTCTGCCCCTGTTTCTTTCCACCCCAACTTTAATCTTGGGGAGGAGTTGTTGGGTGGCAGCTCAGGTTTCAGGGACCACAAGCTACAGGATAACTGTGCTCTTTATATCTAAACCAGACTTTTGAGCAACCAAATCCATTTATTTTTTCCCTTCCCACACACCAACGACTTAGCTTTCACCCCACCGAGGTGCCCATGTCTGTTCTTGCCTCACAGCTGACTGATGAGCAGTATCAAGAGTGCAGGGTGGACCCTCCTGCCCGATGCTACCACCATTCCGTGGGTGCCTGGGGTACTGTAGCCCAGCCAAGCACCCTGGAGGACCGAGTGGGGATGTGCCCAAGACTCTGCGTGACAGTGAAGGCCATGGAGTGCTTTTGTTCCCTGAGGCCACTGCCAGGTCATGAGCTGATCTAGCCTGGGTAACTGATTAGAGGGGTCTTGGGCTGCCTGTTCCAGGTGCCCCTTCAGCTTATGCTCCTCCCCCCATATGAGTCAAGAGCTGTTCCCAGGCCCACAACTCAGTCATCAGAAAGGAAACCAGTCACCTTTGGCAGCAGTAAATGGGGGGGAGGGGACCGCCGTTTCTTCAATGTGGACTAGGAAATAAGGTTTTCTGGGTTTTGTTTTGTTTTAAGTAGAACTCTGAATTATAGAGACTGCTTAATTTGCTTGGAGTAGACAGAGTGAAAACTATTCCTGTTCTTGAAGGTTCATGTGTGAAGAATGTCTAACTGAAACATGGGAATCATTGTGGATAGTAAAATTTTATCTGGTTAGTGATCGCTGTCTTTGTAAGAATGTTAATATCAAGTTCTAGATCTGCCTAAGTTTTTGAAACTTGAGGAGGTGGGGACAGGTTAGTCGGTATATCTTATATCAGTTTGTAATGTTTTCCCAAATCCCTTTTTAAGTGGGGAAGAAGCACTATATTTGTTTCTTATTCCAACTGCAACAAATTACCGCAGATTTATTATTATTATTTGAAAGATTTATTTATCTGTGCATACAGTACAGAACAGGGGTACAGACCAGAGGTGCAGGGGTGGTGAGAGGATTCACCAGAGACAGAGTGGGGAGCAGAACAGGCCGACTGACGAAGTACACTGCTGAGGGGAGCAGCGGGCAGGTCAGGAGAGGTCTGCCGCGCCAAGTGGTCACCTCTGGGGCAGGCGGGAATCGAACTCATGCGGAAGTGGCTTAAGCTTCTTAGTGCTGTGCTTTAACCCGCTGCGCCACCAGGGAGAGCCAATTACCACAGATTTTTAGCCTAAAACAACATATTACTTATGGCTCTGCGGGTTGGAAATTCAAAATGAGCCTGTGCTGCTCCTGGAGGCGCCCAGGGAGAATCTGTCTGCTTGCCTGCACCAGCTGCCAGAGGCTGCCACGTTCTTTGGCTTAGCCCTGCAACACTTCAGCCTCTGCTGGTCCTCACATCCGCCTTCTGCCCTATTCTTTCCCTTTCTCCTATAGGAACCCTTGTGATTTGTCAGGCCCACCCAAATAATCCAGGATAGCTTCTCACTCTCAGCATCTTTAACTAATCCCATCAGCAAAGTAAGGTAGCATGTTCACAGGGATTGGGACGTGGACATCTTTGGGAAGCCAACCTGGCTCCCACAGTCCATACTGAGCAGAGAATGTTGTAGCTTTGGAATACTCGACCTGGGGTCCTCACCTGCTTCCTCCACTGCTGGATGGATAAGGGGTGGCTGTGTCATCCCAAGATCATTCTTTTCCTCTCCTGTAAAACATGCATTGCAAAGTTGGCCCTTGAACGACGGGAGTAGGTAGCACCTAGCCCCATGCAGTAGAAAATCCTTTAAATCCTTTACAGGTATCCTTGGTACCCCCATGGGGTTGGTTTTAGAACACACCTCCCATTCCTACATCTACAGATGCTCAAATCCCTTTGAGGTGGCCCTCAGTATTTCCTGTTCTGCATTACAAATTAGCCACATGAAACCCAAAGTTGGTTGACACTGAATGCAGAGCCTACATACAGGAAAAAGTCCTCATGTAAGTAGTCCCAGGCATCCAAACTCGTGTCATTCAAGGGCCCACTATATATGCAAAGCACATGGTTGTGAGAACTGAGTAGGTGCCCTGCCACTGGCACGGAGTAGGTACATGTGCTCTTTGGCAACCATCTAGCCCAATAACCCTGTAGGTAACAGAAACTCCAGAAATCTTGGGTTCCTCTCCCCATCTTTTGTCCTTGCCTGTTAAAGAAGAGACTTTATGAGGCCTGCAGTGTTGTTCTTGCCCATCCGTGCCATAGCCACCATGGGGTTTGGTCATTAGAGAGCTTTGTCATTTAAAGGAAGGAAAGACATCCTCAAAGATACCAGTTCTGCACAAGCATTTCTTGATATTCATTGGGGGAAAAACAGCTAAGAGAATAGTCGAGAAAGTGAGTGAGCTGACAGACCATGTCCAGGAGTCCAGTTGTACTTTGGGTAGAATCTTCTACCCAGCACCGATCATGCAACCTGGGTGAGTGACTCCCCCTACTGGGCCTCAAGGTTCCTTGTCTGTCTGATTCCCATGTTGGGTAGATCATTTTTAAGATTTTAGGCTCTTGTGCAGTTAAAACATTTTTTTTTTAAGATTTATTCATATAGAACTGATGTACAGGCCCAGAGATGCGGAGGGTGAGAGGATTCACCAGAGACAGAGTGGGGAGCAGAACAGGCAGATCAACGAAGTACACTGCTGAGGGGAGCAGTGGGCGGGTCAGGAGAGGTCTGCTGCTCCCTGTGGATCACCTTCCAGGCAGGCAGAATCGAACTCTTGCGGAAGTGACTTTAGCTTCTCAGTGCTGTGCTATAACCCGCTGAGCCACCAGGGAGGGCCCACAATTAGAACATTTTTATTGATAAAGTAACACTTTTTAAAATGAGATCATGTTTGTAGCAACTTGACCTAAGTGTAGGAGATAGTTTCTTACTAAGAACTAGCATCCTATGAAAACTACATTTTAATCTTTTTTATTACATATCAGAGTGCAAGGGCAAACCAGTGATAGAGAATTATACTTCAAAGGGAAGAAAGATGATTTTGGCACGCAATATTTTTTATGAGGCAGATTGGCACCTGATATCATGAGAGACCATCGTAGGTTACACAGGCTTGAAAGAAGATGCAGAGAAAGCTACAGGGAAGGAACCAACTCCCCAGTTCATGCAGAGGCACAACCTGGTGCCCAGACAAATGGAGGTCCAACCATCACGCTTGCAGAATCACATGGCTGGCCTTACCCTGGACCTACCTACTGGCTCCAGATCGCTAGAAGCTCTCCAGATGGTTTCAATGTAGTCCTCTGGTGAGGACCCATCCATCTATACCAGTGGCTTTGTGGGAATAAGCAGTTCCAGAGAAAGGACCATTTACTCCTCTGAGCATTGTTGCTTAGACTTTTTAGGACTTGCAAAAGCAATTATCTTTACAGTAACCCCTTTGCTAGACTGGCCCCCTCGGATTTAGATCCCCCCTCCTATTTGGGAGTGACCAACTGCTGATGGGCTCTTTCTCCTGGCCCACGGGACCCCAGTAGACTCACTCTCCTTGCTTCCGGGACATCACGGCAGTCCGCCCTCTCAGCCTCCTTTGCTGTTCCCATCTCTGAGCACTGCCATCCTCAGACCTCTTCACTTGGTCCCAGTGATCAGGTTTATGCCCCGATTCACCCTCTGCCCACAGCTCCTGACTCCAGCGTATGGCCACTGTCAGACAGATGTCTCTTAGGCATCTCAAACCTCAACTGGCTGTTTCTCCTTGGACTTGCTCCTCTGCCAACCAACTCTTCTGGAGTCGTGCGTTTGCTTTCTCTCACAGCCCTCATCCGAGCTGTCAGAAAATCCTGTTGGCTCCATCCACAGCAGCTCTGGGATGTCCGCTCTTCCACCCACCTCCCTGCTGCACTGGACCCCACCTGCTGCTCTGCCACTCTCTGCTGGGTGCCTCTGGGGCCGCAGTTGGGCATTCTCTCTCCACACCTGTGTGGCTCACCTGCCCCGTATTGAAGCAGTGAGCCATGCTCTGGATTCATTTGAGATTCTGATAAAGTACATATGACCTGAGCGCCTGGAGCATGATAACAGCTTTATTTTTGTAATTATATGATAATATGTGTATAGAAAATATCTGCAAGGAACTGTACCAAAACATTAATAATGGTCCCTTCAGTGTGGCTAAATTATAGGAGATTTTGTTTCTTTTTTTATTTTCTACAGTAAGCTGATATTATTCAGAATACCACAATAAGCATGTGTTCCAACAGTACAATGCAGTTCTAAAAATAAGGATGTCTTATGCAGAGAAAGAAATTAGTTACTTTTAGAGAAAAGTAATGGTTTGAAGCCAGAAAATGGATATTTTATGAGGAAAATTAGATGTTGCAGTGTTGTTCCTGTTCACCAAGCTGTCAGACCACTTTTCCCCATTATGTCCTGATTAGATTGAAGAATGTGATTTTTCATTTTTACTCGATGGGTCACATACTAAACAAGGCTGAATGAACCTGAATCTTTTTTTTTTTAAGTGTACAATTTTTAGCATTGAAGCCCCTTTTGCACAACTAGTCACTTCTACTGGTAGAGATAATAGATGTTGAGAGGCAGGCAGTAGGAATTCAACATTGCTTGTTTCACCCAGAAAAAGGGCTTCAAACTTTAGGCTTTATTTTAGCTGTTATTTTTAGCTTCTTCTATCTGCTTTTATTCCCCTAGAGTATTTCTAGGTATCTAAAAATAAGAAATGATGAAAAACTGTATACTAATGAGGAGAAAAATGTGGGAAATTACTAAAATTTTGTTAACATCTATTGAGACGTATGAACATAGTTAGCTTTGGATTTAGATTGTCCTGCTAATTATAACAAAATAGGAATGTACATACACTGTACTTGAAGGTTACTGCAGCTATAAAGCTTCTCAGTTGTAAAGCTGCACCTAACATTGTAAGTGTTAACGGGGCTTGTCTTTTTTTATCTCCCTTAGTCCAGAACGATGTCCGGGGAACTTCCATTAAATATTAACATCAGGGAACCTCGATGGGATCAAAGCACTTTTGTTGGAAGAGCCAATCACTTCTTCACTGTCACCGATCCCAGGAATATCCTGTTAACCAATGAACAACTAGAGAACGCGAGGAAAATTGTGCATGATTACAGGTAACATGAATGATTATGCTTTTTGGCTCCATATATTAATAAATTGTTACATTAACTGATTACCTTTAAACCTTAACTCAGTGATCTTGTCACTCGTTTTTGTAATGGAATCCTTTTTTTTTTTAAGATTTGTATTTATATATACATACAGAACTGGGGTACAGACCAGAGGTACAGGCCAGTGAGAGGATTCACCAAAGAGAGTAGGGAGCAGAACAGGCAGATCGACGAAGTACACTGCTGAGTGGAGCAGAGGGCGGGCCAGGAGAGGTCTGCCGCTCCATATGGGTCACGTCCGGGGCAGGGATTGAACTCATGCCGAAGTCGCTTTAGTTTCTTAGTGCTGTGCTTTAACCTGCTGCACCACCAGGAAGGGCCCATAATAGAATTCTTCCTACAAAACAAAAAAAGAGTAGGAAGTGGGAAGGCATTGTATCACTGAACACAGATACCCAGCGTCATGGAAACTGGATATAAGATAGGCCTGCCTCCAAGTCATAGATACCAGCCTGTGAGAGCCCCTTTTTCCATCATCCTGACTCCTAGGTTCCAAAACAACCATCTTCTCCATCCACAGCCACTCCCAAGTACCTTTCTGTCTGGGATAGGTTGTTTGCTTCTGAGATAAAGCACCAATGAATTCACCATCGGCTGGCGCTCAGGTGGGAAGGATACCAGTGGCAGTGCTTGTAGGTTTGATGCACGCCATCCATTCCCAGAGCCAGGCAGGAGAAGGAAAGAGGCCTCTCAGGCAGCCGTTGCAGCTTTCTCCACAAAAGACCATCTCAGAGCTGTTTTACACTTTGTGTGGCCACAGGTGTTTCTCTCGGGTCTTCTTAGTTGTTTGCTTTTTGATCGATCCTTCAAAAGTGCAGGAGCCATTCATCTGTTTTCGCTAGCAGTTGGTTGATCCCTGCCCCAGTGGACAGTCAGGCAGCAGCTGAGAAACCAATGAAAGGAAGTTTTGTACCTAAACATGGCCAGAGCAGTGCATGAGAGTCAGGGATTTGGCTGTCACGCAGTCATTTGAGGAAGAACAGAGAGATCTGTAACCTGGTTGCCAAACACTGAAATCTGTCACCTGGTAGACCCCCTGCTGACCTGACCAGGTGCACACCAGGGAGCACTCACACCACAATCATTACAGAGCCTGTGAGAAAGCGTTGGGGTACACGGGAGTGAGCATCTGTGGAAATTTGGGAGAGTAAATGTGCTGAGAATCTGAACAAAGACTGTTAAATGAGGAGAGGCTAAGATGAACAATAGCTAGTCCAGTTGAAAATAACATAAAGAGGGGCCCTCCCTGGTGCACAGCGGGATAAAGCACAGCACTGAGAAGCTAAACCCACTTTCGCATGAGTTCGATCCCCGCCTGCCCCGGAGGAGATCCACATGACGTGGCAGACCTCTCCTGACCTGCCCGCTGCTCCCCTCAGCAGTGTACTTCGTTGATCTGCCTGTTCTGCTCCCCACTCTGTCTCTGGTGAATCCTCTCACCCTCCGCATCTCTGGCCTGTACCCCAGTTCCATATGAATAAATAAATAAATCTTTAAAAAAAAAAATGGGCAGGTGAAAGTGTGAAAACTCTATAAGGTAACAGAAATCACTGACAGCAAAAGGTAGAGTGAAGGTAACTGCAAATAAAATAGCTCAGGGCAAATAGGTTAGAAAATCTACATATTGATGAGTTAACATTGGCACAGAGTTTTCACAGTTAAAAAGTTTATTAAGTAGAAATGTAAACAGAACCTGACTAAACACAATAATAGAAAATTCCAGCCTTTGGTATGATCAAATCACATCAGATATGTTTAATGCTTTAGCAGGACAGAAAGAGAAGCCAAAAGTAAAATTACAAAATAAAAACAATGAGAAGATGAATTGGGAAATGTTTGGAATTGTGTAGAAAAAACTTCTGGCTTTATGTGTATGTATTATTAAGTAATAAGGGTTGATGACACATAGACTGAAAACTCAGCTTAGGAAATTCAGTAACAACACAAAATAATAAAAAGGAAAGAAATCTTGCATCACACGTAGCGTGTGCAGTACTACCCAGCAGTCCACAGTCATTCATTTAGCCCTCACAAAAGCCCTTGAAGGTGGATTCTATTGTTGTTCCCATTTTTCAGGTGAAATATCTAAGGCATAAAGCTTTATCTTTATTTTTTATTTCCTGGTGGAGTGCCATTGTTTTACATCCTTATTAATATTTGACACTGTAGGATTTGTCCCCAGGCATGGTCACCATAACTCTTGCTCAATGGAAGCGCCGCCCCCCCACCCCTAGGTCTCCACCTTAGTCCACTCTGCTCCCCACCTAAAGGCATGACAGTTTCATCTGTTAGGAGTCCTGCAGCTAGTGAGAGGGGAGCCAGGATTGGAAGCAGAAAGCTTGGCTCCAGAGTTCATGCCATCAACCTCTGCACATGCCACTGTTTTAGGAAAGCAGGGAGACACTGACATATTTTAAAAATAAAAAATTCATAGAATTTAAACATTTTAATTAAAAAATAATAGAATTAAAAAATAAATGTTAAACCTGATTCTTTGGTAAACAGAGTGAAAGCTAATCCTCTGGCATGTCTAATCAATAGTAAATAAATAAATAAAACTCAAAAAAGTTGACAAGCAGAATAATAAAGTTACCTGAGAGAGATAAAGGAGTTGAAAAGTACAGCCTATTGTTTAGTTTTTTGCTAAAAGGTTTGGAAATCTTAGTGAAAGGCATCACTCAACCCAAAAGAAGGAAAGGAAAGAAAAAGAAGAGAAGATGACCCAAAGGAAAGCAAATGGTTTAAAAAAAAGTAACTTTCCCATAAAAATCCACAAGGCCTGGCCCTCCCTGGTGGCGCTGCAGGTTAAAGCACTGCACTGAGAATCTAAAGCCGCTTCCTCATGAGTTTGATTCCCGCCTGCCTCGGAGGTGACCATCTGGCGTGGCAGACCTCTCCTGACCCACCCGCTGCTCCCCTCAGCAGTGTACTTTGTCGATCTGCCTGTTCTGCTCCCCACTCTGTCTCTGGTGAAGCCTCTCACCGCCCCTGAGCCTCTGGCCTGCACCCCAGTTCTGTATTCACAAATAAATAAATCTTTAAAAAAAAAAAATCCACAAGGCCTGTTAGCTTCACATTTGAGAGAAATTACTTCCTCACACGAAGAAATCATGCCAATTGTATCACAAAGTCTCCCAGAGAAGAGAAAATCAGGGGTACTCCGTTCATTTAGGAGGTTAAAATACCCTGATAACAAAACCAGACAAAAGAATTAGAAATAAGAAACATATAACCCAATATCCCTCATAAACACAGATCTTTGAAAAACTTAAGTAGAATTCGGTGAGGGTTCATAGCAAAATGCAAGATCGTTGTAACATTTGGAAATCACTATCTGTAGGCTAAAACAAAAGCTTATGTGATTGTCTCAGTAGGTGCAGAGAAAGCAGGCAGAATCAAGCACCCATTCATGATAAAAATCTCAACAGATGGGCCCTCCCTGGTGGCACAGCGGGTTAAAACACTGCACTAAGAAGCTTAAGCGCTTCCGCAAGAGTTCGATCCCCGCCTGCCCCGGAGGTGATCACATGGCGAGGTAGACCTCTCCTGCCCCGCTCGCTGCTCCCCTCAGCAGTGTACTTCGTTGACCTGCCTGCTGTGCTCCCCACTCTGTCTATGGTGAAGCCTCTCGCCGCCTCTGAGCCTCTGGCCTGTACCCCAGTTCTGTCTGCACAAATAAATAAATCTTAAAAAAAAAAAAATTCAACAGACTAGGAATATAAAGGGTAAAGATACATCGTAAAATCCTTCAGTTAACACCAAACTATTTCCCCCTTGTGAGGAAGAAAGGCAAGGATTTCAGTGTTTTGCTGGAGCTTCTAACTAGTATGGTAAGAAATAAGTAAATGGAGATAGGAAATGACATTCTCAGAAAACATGATTATCCGTAGAAAAAGAACCTACCATCATGTCATGGTCACAGGATATATGGGCAATATACAAATATCAACCTTTTCTACATAAGGTTGATAATGCCATTTTTACTAGAAAAAATATTAAACACTTAGAGATCACTTTAATCAAATATGTAAAATAGTGATAGTTCCTATATATTAGCAATAGGCAGACAGTATTTCTTTACTTTCATGAGAATGAAAAAAATCGTAAAATATCTGGGAATATACTTCTCCAAAAGTGTGCAGCCAATGAGATCATTAAAACAAGTCTTTGGGGAGGAACAGTGGGTTAAGCTGACAAAAAAGTCATAATATTGTTCAGCTGTTACTTCTCTGCAAAGTAATGTAACCAGTCAAAACAACTATGGTCACCTTTAAAACTGACAAAATATTTCTAAGAATTTTCTGGAAGAGTAAAATTATGCATGTATTGTTTGGCCTTTTGATAAGAAACAAGTGTAAAATCATGATATAACTCAAGGCATTTTTGAAAAAGAAGAAGAGTGGAGTGAGGGCTCAATTGCTCAATTGAAGAGTGATGTGGGCCGTGGAATGAAGACAGCAGCCCTGGTCTAGAAGATGTAGATAGTGGGAACACACTAGCAAGTCCAGAAATCAAGCCTCACGTTCCCAAAATCTCAATGACTGGTATTGGAATGGCAGACCAGCCAATCATAAAATAAAGTTAAACAGGTTTCATATTTGTGCATCTTAGGATAGATTCCCAAGTAGATTAAACAAAATAAATCAGACAGAGAAAGACATACCAAATGATCGCACTCATATGTGGAATGTAAAAAAAGCAAAGGGATAAAACCAAACCGCAACATATCCTGAAATCTGCTTGCAGAACTAAAACTGCTAGGGGATAGTAGAGGGTGGGGATCCCAGGGAAGGGGGCTCAGTTGACTATGGTAGAGAACTGTGGGTCCCTTGGTGGTATGCATGGTGTACAAGAATTCATCAAAGAGGTGTGGTTAGACCCTAAAACACATTTAGTGTTGTAAACCAATATTACCTCAATAAAATATTTTTTGTAAAAATATTTTTACATCATTTTGTACATTTTTTTATCTCAATTGTAATCCCTGCGGGTTTCCCATCACCGAGTCACCTGTGTGCCATCACCATAGTCCCGTGCACTTCTCTCCCCCTCCCCATTTTTGATCCCATTCCCCACTCCACCCCCCCAAAATGTCTCTGGTATATGGCTGTTCATTTCAATAAAGTATTTTTAACAAAAACTTGAGCAACAAAAAGCTGATAGATGAATATTTGTACAATCTTGAAATGAGTTGAACCCTTCATTTGTTCCACCTATTATACATAAAAAAAGAACATTCTCAGGATAGCAGATAATACAGTTCTCCACAGTGTACAAAATATAGAGAGAAAAATAGGAAGGACGTACAGTTTTAATAATTTAATTTTCATCTCAGCAAGTGTGTTCATCTCTTTTTAAATCAACTTGAATGCAGAACTTTTATTTATGAGATTATTTACTTCATCCTTTATAAATGGCAAAGATTGGAAACAATTAAAATGCCCATTTGTGGGTGGTTTTTACAGAGTTGATAATCACAGTGGAATATGATACAGCTTGGAAAGGATGATGTATTCATTTTCTAAGGCTGCTATAACAAATTACCATTAACTCGGTCACTTAAAGAAATTGAGCCTCTCAATTCTGGAGCCTGGAAACTTGGGCAGGGTAGCATTCCCTCAGTGCCTTAGTGGTTTTCGGGACTTGGGGGGCGGGTGGTGGGAATACGGTCCTTCCTGCCTCTTCTGTGCGCTGCCTCAGTCATCACATGACCACATCTCTGTGTGGCTGTCTTACAAGGACACCAGTCCTTGGGTACAGGGCCATCCTAACCCAGCAGGCCCTCATCTGAACTAAGAACAGCTGCAGACCTGTTTCCACAAAAATTTGCATTCTAAGGCTCCTGGTAGACATGAGTTTTAGGATCCACTGTCAACCTAGTGTCGATGATCTAGAAGGATAGCTAAAGGTGCAGAGAAAAGTTTACAAAAAAGTCTTCAGTAAAAAAAGATGTCTATAAAGCATCAAGTGCGGTGTTGTTGCCTTTAAATATCATTGATAGAAATCCTTGAAGAGATTGAAAGTGTGCTCACCAAAACGTTACCATGGTGATGAGTAATTATGCTAATAAATATCTGTATTTTCAGCTTTCTTGCATTGAATACGTGTTTTTTGATACAGAGTAAAAGCAATGAGCCTTTCTACCCAAGGTTTTCAAACTACAAGGTTTTCAAACTACTCTTAATTGCCATAGTTTTTGTCTCATTGGTTAGAAATATTCTAGAGTTTGTAAAGTTCAAAATCTATCTTTCAATGTCTTTTTAAACAAAGAATATTTCAAAGTTGAATACTTCCCTATTATGCAAGATAAGTTTTTATTTCTCTAAATTAGAGATATTTTAAGATATGTTGGTTGAAATGTTCATGGGTTTATTGATTGTGTTATGGGTTATTAAAGTGTCATTCCATTGGGGGCAGTTCTTTTAGGTAAGGGCAAACTTAAAATCCCTCTTGCTATATGTCTCTGGAACACCAGTAAAATACTTGAAATGAATAATTGCTGTGTTCTTTGTTGTTGTTTTCCTAGACAAGGAATTGTTCCTCCAGGCCTTACAGAAAATGAACTATGGAGAGCAAAATACATCTACGATTCAGCTTTTCATCCCGACACTGGTGAAAAGATGATTTTGATAGGAAGGATGTCAGCTCAGGTTCCAATGAACATGACCATCACGGGTTGTATGATGACATTTTATAGGTAAGTTATGGAAATGTAACATGAGTTCATTTTATATTATAGCAACTAAAAGTGCATGTTGGTATGTATATGGTCTTACTGAAATAAATATCACTTCTTGTTGAGGTTCATTTATGTAAGTATTTCAGCTCAATGAGAGACTGTTGTACTTTTTCCCTCTGCTATATGGTGTTCTCTGTGTTGTTCAAAAAGAAGCAGAACTCTTAGATTCAAAAGAAAATCTTAGATTCAAAAGAAAAATGGGCTTAAGAAAGAAAATAAGTCTCTAAGTAAATTTGCTTTTTAATCCATTCACATGATACAGATGCAAGCCTAGAGAATAGGCTAGACGTAGGAGCAGTATAGCTGTAACAGGTGTGGGTATAGGAGTAGGTGTGCAGGTGAGTGTACAAGTGGTATAGACCAGGTGTAGGTAGGTGTAGGTGTAGACAGTGTCATAGACACAGGCTTGGCGCTTGCACATGCAGACAAGAGGGACCAGGACCTACAAGTGTTTCCCCCCACAAGAGAAGGGACCTGACATTTACTGAGTGCCTACTCTATCCTAGGCTCTCCATAAATTGAAGCTAAAATTTAAGTGAGGTACCATCCTCGCTGTAACCCTCTGAGCTTGTTCCCACACCCAACAGTTGAGGAGGCTGGGAATCAGACAGGAGGGAAGCCTGCCCGGCCTGACCCTACAGGCCCTCAGCCTGCACCCCAGTGTGGTCTTTGCCCGCCCTGGTGCATCTTGCCCCGGCAGCAAGGGCACAGGCAATGGCCGACCCCTAACGGCTCGCTCTGTTTCAGGACCACCCCGGCAGTGCTGTTCTGGCAGTGGGTTAACCAGTCCTTCAATGCCGTGGTCAACTACACCAACCGCAGCGGAGACGCCCCCCTCACTGTCAAGTAAGTCACCACGGGAGGGGCCTCTCTGTTCCCGGGGTTTGCTCGACTCTGCAACATGCTTTAAAGTGTAAATTAAAGAGTGCATTTGCAGAAATGTAGTGTGTAGAATTGACTTCCCAGTCATGCTCCTTTTCCGTTTATCAAGATCTACCATGTTGGTAGTGGCGCTAGTGGGAAGATGTATCTCCACCCCCTGGACTCATGTCCCCTGCTCAGTACACAGCAGGTGGCTGGGCCATGGATAAATGACAGGCGCACCCCAGTTTCCCCTGCAAGTAGGCGCAGATACCAGTGTCCACAGCAAAGGCTGCAGAATCCAGGGGACATCAGTGGCTTTTATGTCCAATATGGGTTTTTTTTTTGACTTTTATTTTTTTATGGAGTTAGTATCGGTTTACATCACTGCTTCCATTATAGAGGTGCATGATCCCCTTTTTGGGCGTTGTTGCCAGAATGCAGCCACCACCAAGGAACCACAGTTCACCCCCAGAGCCCCTTGTTCTCTGTGCTCCCCTCTCTTTGATCCTTGTCCCCCCACCCTCCAGTTTCTCCCATTCCCTGGTCAGCTTTCGAGGGTTGGATTTTTAGTTTGGCTTTATCTGTTCTTGTGTTTTGTTTTGCTGTGTCCCGCATATAAGTGTCACCATTCGATGTTTGTCATTCTCCTTCTGGCTGATTGTGCTTAATATTTTCCCTCCCGGCTCCATCCGAGTTGCCCATTTGTTTTTAAATCACGCAGCCAAAAAGAATATAAATAATCTTAAATTTTTTTCTCCTGTGGAAAAAAAAAAAAACACTGTAGGCTGTAGGCAGGTGACAGAGATTAATTAACAGAAACTTTAGCATCATGGACATAATTCTTCAAAGTGTTTTCTTTTTTTGGTTTTAAATTGCTTTTGACCGTCTGTCTTCTACCATCAGCTCTGGCACAAGGATATGAAAATTAGCAGGTGTTTATCACACCTTCACTTCATCCAATCCTTAAATTAAAAGTTTAAGCTAAGAGAGAATTGTGTGGGCCTCACTACGTTTTGGAGATGGGACTTTCCAAATTTTCATCCTGTAAGGTGTCATTTCAAGGGTGGCAGCGTGCTCGGAGTTGTCACTTGCAGTATGTGTATCAGTATTCTGAGGAACGTGTGCGTATGTTCCCTGCACATGTTTCTACCACATACCCCCTTGCCTGTCCTGGTTACCCAACACCCCACCCCTCCATACACACACTTGATGTGGCTGCTTATTTTGCATTGTAGGTGAAGGATCCCACTTTTCTATGGGCTAACTTGCTTTTTCTGAGGCTTTCGCTACTTGGAGAATAATATGAATATTTCATGGAATCTCCATTTTGAATCTCGTTCTTTTACGTTTCCCCTCATTGCTTCGGAATCTGTTGTCCCAGATTCCTGACAATTGCTCACAGGTTACGCACTACTCTTTTGATTTTTCAGTGGAGGTAGCATTGGTGTATAGTCCTCACATGCATTAAGGGAGCAGGTTCAGGTGCACGTCACCACAGCACACCCACAACCAGAGCACCATGTCTCGTTACCCTGCACCTTGTCCCCTTGCTTCTTCCCCATCCTCACCACTGTTCTTTCTTTCCAGCGAATTGGGGACAGCGTATGTTTCTGCCACAACAGGTGCTGTAACAACAGCTCTAGGACTCAATGCATTAGCCAAGGTACTCAGACCTTTTTTCTATAATAAAGTTTCCTAATTTGTTCCTACCTGCCTGGCTCTGAGTCTCTCTATTATTGCCCAAAGTAGTTATCTGACTTTCTTCTTAGAGTTATTCTCTTCAGTGCATATTTTAATTATATCTTCCCAGAAGCTCAGGAGAAGGGGCATCCCAGGAACATGTACCCAGACCTAGTCTGTAGCTGACATGCAGATTAAGTGTTAAGTCCTCATCCACCGCACAGCCCATTGGAGCAGGTATCAGGCAGTGTGTCCCCTGCCCACACCTCTCTGGAGAAGGAGGCATCACAGCTGAACTCTCTAAACCTGGGACTCTAAAGCCCCTACCCCTACAATCACACTCGACTGTCAAAATATCTTAGATGTTGACATTCTAGGCCCCGGATGCCAATACTGGAAATGTAAATGCCACTTGGAAACAAGTTTTCAAAGTACTCACAGTGTGAGTTTTTTTTCTTAATTGAAGTAATGTTGTGTTATTATATAACTTCAAGTGTGCGTCATTGAGAACTACATTAAGGTCACCCCTGAAAGTCAGTTCTGTCCTTCCCCATACCACTGTCCCTTTTGGCCCAATTTATACACCTTCTTTTCCCTTCCAGTAACCGCTAGTTGGTCTGATCATCCCAAACCTTTTGTTTTTTAATCTAGGTATTACATATGAGTGAAATCTTGGGATATTTTGTCTTTCTCCATCTATTTCACTCAGCTGAATCAACTCCAGGCCCATCTGTGTTGTTCCATCCTGTTTCATAGTTGCATAATATTCCACTGTGTGTGTGTGTGTCCCACACAGTGAGCACTGAGTTATATGCAAATAGGACTCTGCCTATTTTTAGCAGTTTTCAAGAAGAAGTATTTCCATTCAGTAGTCCAGAAAAAGTACAGTAATGCTTTTGAAATTATCTTTTTTCACAGCGTATCTCCCCACTCATAGGACGTTTTGTTCCTTTTGCTGCTGTAGCTGCTGCTAATTGCATTAATATTCCATTAATGCGGCAAAGGTAAGATGAATAGGCACTCTTTGAAAGGACTTGTGCTGGACAGGAGAGTCTCTTCAAATAATTAGTCAAAACTTTTAAAGTTTATTTTAATATCTACAGATGAAATTGTTTGAGATCTGGGAATTGTTCAAAATGATCTAGAGTTGAGGCTAAAGGTGAGTTCATCGATGAAGCAAGTTTAGCCATGAGTTGCTGATAACTAAGTAGAGTGGGATTAGAATACTCTTTCTACTTCTACATAATAAAAAAATGTCAAAATAAATCTCAATCTTTCATTTAGTGTGCCAGGGGTAGGGGACGAAGGTCTTGCAAAAAAAGGATTTTTTTTAAAGATTTATTTATTTTTGCACCCAGAACTGGGGTACAGGCCAGAGGTGCAAGGGGTGGTGAGAGACAGAATGAGGAGCAGAGGCAGACTGATGAAGTACACTGCTGAGGGAAGCAGCGGGCAAGACAGGAGAAGTCTGCTGTACCATGTAGGTCACCTTCCTGGTTGGGGATTGAATTCAGCTTTGTAGTGTTGTGCTTTAACCCATTGTACCGCCAGGGAAGGCCCCTCATTTTGGGTTTTAAGTAATGTTAATCTGGCCCTCCCTGGTAGCACAGCGGGTTAGGACACAACACTGCAAGCTGGCCACAGCTGCATCAGTGCAATTTCCATCCCATTTCCAGAGGTGCCCACATGGCGCAGGAGACCTCTCCTAACTCTCCCACTGCTCCCCTCAGCAGTGTACTTTGTCAGTTTGCCTGTTCTACTCCACACTCTGTCTCTGCTGGATCTTCTGCACCTCTGGCCTATCCCCTAGTTCTGTATGCATAAATAAATAAATCTTTAAAAAAAAAAGTAATGTATATATATTTGGAAGTAGTTTTTAGAACTGGAAAAAATTAAAGTTAGAGAAAGAATGAGGAAGAGCATTTTGAAATGGATAACAAAACACAGGGAAAGGAAAAGAGCTATCATCACAGTATTAGTAACTTGTAGATAAGTCCTTTTGTGTAGTCAGCATCCCCGTAAGGCTGCATATTATTATATTTTTTCACCTGGAAAGTTTCTCGACATTACACATGAGCCTAGAAAATGAGCCCTGTCTATAAGTTACCATTTCACACTGGGAGTCACATTGTTACTAAAACTGCTGCACTTTTTTTTTTTTTAACTAAGTTTACTAGTTTTATTTTCCCTTTGAATCTATCACGCATGAATTGTACTTGTTCGCCGTTTTAAAAATAGACTTGTCTGTGCCAATGAGCGTGTTTAGATGGAGTGGGGACTTGACCTTTCAATGGGGCGCTATATGCAGCCACTTCATGAAGCTGCTGTGACTATCTTTGCTTTTCTGAATATCTCACTCTGCAGGGAACTCAAAGTGGGCATTCCTGTCACAGATGAAAATGGCAACCGCCTGGGCGAGTCAGCCAATGCTGCCCAACAGGCCATCACTCAAGTGGTGGTCTCCAGGATCCTCATGGCCGCCCCAGGCATGGGTTAGTAGACTTTTATCTTCCATTAATGTATACCAGGAACATAGATTGAGCAAGTGTGTATGCATTCAATAATTAAAAAAAACATCCGTCCTCATGATGGAACTCACTTGCTAGTGAGGCTGGTGGGGAATAAACACAATAAGCAGAAGACATATGAGATGGTAAGCAGGAGTAAAGAGGAAAAGGAGACTGGAGATGGGGTGTTGCAGTGGAAGTGGGCAGAAGACCAGGGAAGAGGATTGGACAGAGGTGAGGTAGTGAGCCAGGTGGATGTCAGGGGTCAGCGTTCTAGACAAAGCAGTCAGTGGGAGAGTGGGGAGCATGTCTGGCATGTAGGCAGCATCTGAAGGCAGCAGAGGCAACTGGCATAGAGACTGGGAGTGGGAAGAGTCAAGTGGGTAGGACGAGGTCCCTGAGGGCAGGATGTGGGTGACCTGAGCCAGCCCTGGTTTTCAGTGTAAGGGCCAGGAAGCCAGGGAGACGGCACGGTCTGATGTAAGGTGTAAGGGCACCACTCTGGTGCTGTGCTGAGAATAGATAGAGGGAAGGAAAACAATGGATTGAGTATTACTGCAGCACCCCAAATGAGAGGTGAGGCAGGACCGATGGGGCAGTGATAGTGGAGGTGATGAGAATTTGGCAGCCAAAAAATTGATCTTTGTAAAGGTTGAAAAGAAGAAAATCCTTTCCAAAGATTTGTGTGTATCACTTGGAAGTGCCTTGAACACAGAGTAACTCAGGCTGGTTAGAGCAACTGTTATAAAAGGTGCCAGGCCACCTCAGCAGGGGATCAGGGGAGATGGGCTTGAGCCAGCTTGACTGAGTACATGGGATCTGCTCTGTGCTTACTTCCTCTGAGATGTTCTGCACCAAAGATCCCTAAGGCACTGACCTCTAGGGGCCTGGAATGGGCTTGGGTATAAGGAAACAGTAACCAGGGATGGGGGGGAGGGGTTGGTGGTGGGAGCCTCTGGGAGGCCCAGTTTCCTTTGCAGGAAGTGGAAATATATGTGTTTCGTTTCAACATCTGAACTAGAACAGAGTACAGACACCCCTGGGCTGTTTGCTCAACTCTCAGAGGAAGCAACTGCTGTCAAGTTTTCCCACTGATCTCTTTCTTCTCTTTAAATTCCTTTTGTCACTCTGATGCTCGTCAACAAATGAATAGGAACAGCCAACAAATGCTGAAAAAAAAAATGCATGCGTGAAGGAAAACTTTGAGGCACCTGATATTTGCACCCCAGCTAATTAGGGCTGTCTGATATTTGCACCCCAGCTAATTTCACCATCAGCAGTCAGCACTAGGAGACTAACCTCAAGGGGGCAGTGGAACCCCCACCCCCAGCTTGCCTTCAGGGTTCAGGTTTTCTGATTTGCTGACATCGAGGACACATCTGTAGGTGGTGATCTGGGTTTGCTTTCCATTATGTCCTTGGTTTGGATTTGGATATGTTTGGCTCCTCTTTGGAGTTCAGCCAACCCAATCCGTTCACAGAGGTTTGGTAATTTCCAGCATCACCCAGTCTTTGGAGAAGAGACCCTGTCTGTCCACCTCCATGAAATCTACACGGCGTTGTCCACAAGGGAAGCAGCTGAGCTGACAGTTTAGTTTGATGAAAGACTGCTGCTACCAGAATCTGGATGTGTGACCACCCCTGTACATCATGGCCACTTTGGTACACTGAGAAAACAGGCTGGTAGAAGTGAAGCAACTTCCCAGGGTCACCCAGCTGGTGAGGGGGGTCTCCTGACCCACAGGCCAGACACCTGGATGAGCCTTGTTTGTTAGCATAAGAAGGACCCAGGGGGATTTTTAGTGGTGACCTTCATATAGTCCACGCAGCTGTTGATTCTTACTGATGTACTCTGGAAACTTACATCATTATTAAGCAATGTTACTTCAATTTAAAAGAAAAAAATATAAAACATCTCTTCAAGAGCATCACATTATTTTTCAAAGACCTAGAGAATGGGAACTATAGATTTTCTTCAAAATACTAAAATATTTTTAGAAATTATGCAAATGGTTGCTCTCTGCCAGTGTAAAAATAGACTGAAAGTGATATGAGCCTTTTGTTACAATGTTGGGGACGGGAGTGGGTCAAAAATAAATATTAAATAAAGATTTAAGTGCACTGTCTTAACTTCCAGCCATCCCTCCATTTATCATGAATGCTTTGGAAAAGAAAGCCTTTTTAAAGGTAAGCCCACACTTTAATGTGCAGTATATTGAACACAGACAAGGATATTGTTCTGTAAGTGTGTATGTAATATGATAAGACAACTTTGCTACCATAGACAAATGTGTAACAGTAACATGCTGTACAGTTGGATTGACAGGTAAATAAATTTACAGGTTGTATGTCAAGTTATTAGACAACATTATTACTCATTGTTGCATGTGAAATTAATCTGAAGGGAAAAAAGAAAGGATTTAAAACTGGCAAGTTCCAGCTCTATTTACCACTGACTCAATCCTGCAAATCCTTTTCAGAATTCAAACCATAACAGAATTTTTCCTACATAGTAAAGATTTTGAAGGCACTTGGGCATTTATGTAAGTAAAAAGATGTTTCTGGGAACACGTGATGATGTCTAATCTCAGATACTTACAAAAGATTGTGCCCACTTCTGAGGGGTTCTGATCCCTTACACACTTACCTTAGTCACTGATTAATGCCTTGTTTTGTGATAACATAGAGACTGTGTGAATGTGGGCTGATATGTTGACAAGTTTCTCTATATTCTATCAAAAATGAAAAAATAATGTGAAATAGTAGCTTTATGAAACACTGACTTTTGCTTGCAAGGTATTTTTCTTTGGTGAGCATATCTAAAAATTCATTAATATAAAACTGCCATTTGTCGAGGTCTGCAAATATTACGGAAAGTAACTATAATCCGGAACTCTCAGTGCACTTGAGGCATTCTTTCTACATTGCTTCTTATAGCATCATGACTTAATGCCATAGTATTTTAGTTTCATCTGAGTTCTCCAGTTCTCACAACATCTGGGGTACCATGGCATAGGGTAACTCATTTTTCCCAGACTGTTTGGAAAGTGTCACCATTAGATCTTCCAGAAGTGGGTCAGGTTCCTTGCTGGAGAAGCAGAGGTGCTGTGGCAAAAACCACAGCTCTCTCAGATAAATTGTTTTGGGTCTCAGAAGTGAATATGTGCTTTGCTGGGACAAGGTAAAGCTTTGAGATAAAGGGGCATAGCTCACAGACCCAACATGCCCTGAGCAGTTCCCACTCTATCTCTGGCGAATCCTCTCACAACACCCCCCACCCCCAGTTCAGGCCTGTACCCCAGTTCTTATAAGCGTAAATAAATAAATCTGTTATAAAAAGGCCTGCATTTCAACCTACTTTCATGATGAAAGGTTAGGTTGGTGGGGGAAGCATGTCATGAAGCTGGCACAACATTCTTGAAGCTGAGTCAGCCCTTTGGACCCCTGGAGTCTTGGTGTTGTTGGGAAAGTGGCCACAGTGACCCTCACAGCTCAGTGACCAACACTAGATGGCAGACACCGAAGGGTAGATGTGGGACCTTCTTTTTTTTTTTTATAATATAAGTTTATTTTTACATCATTTTGTACTTTTTTTTTCATCTCAATTGTAATCCCCGTGGGTTTCCCATCACCGAGTCACCATGTGCCATCACCATAGTCCCGTGCACTCCACCCCCACCCCCCATTTTTGATCCCATTCCCCACTCCACCCCCACAAAATGTCTCTGGTATATGGCTGTTCGTTATTATTTTCTCGCCTGGTCAATATACTCCTGCTATGAGTGAAACCATCCGGTATTTTTCTTTCTCTTTCTGGCTTATCTCACTAAGCATGATCTTTTCCAGCTCCATCCAAGTTGCTGCAAAAGACATGTGTTTCTCTTTTTTGGTTGCTGAGTAATATTCCATTGTATATAGGTGATGTGGGCCCTTCTTGTCGGGATGTGTAGATGAGGCTGTGGACTCTGGCATTTCCTTACACACAGGGGCCAGCACACGGCAGAAGCGTGCACTCAGCAGTGCCACATCCGCCTAGATGTTCGCAGTCATGAATGAGTGGATGTTTGTTAAATCCTCCTTCAGTGAAATGCCTCCCTTGTCTTAGTCTGTGCTTTTTACCATACCCTTTAAATAAGATAGAGGTGTATCACCTGGCTGGCCGTCCTGGAACAGGCCTCTCTCCTCCCCACCAAGAAGCCAGAAGGAGCCACTGGGGCAGGACTGGTGGTCAGAGTAGCTCGAGGGTCCTGCAAAGTCCCTCACAGGCTCCAGGGGTCTGGTTGAGGCTGTCCCACTTTCTCCACACCTTTCTCCACCTTGGTAGAGATGTTTCTTGGGAGAAGGTACAGACTGAGTGCCAGAGCTACTCACACACATGCCCCTGCCAGGTGCCTGGCAGCTGTGAACATCAGTACCACGCTTTGCTCCTGTGGAGAAGCCCCAGGATGCCATCGGTGTCATGGCCATTGTTAAAGCATAAGCAGAGGCCATTTGTATTACTTCCTCTGTAGCCCCTCCTCACAGCGCCCCACACTTCAGAGAGACAGGCCTGTCTGCGCCCCGTCAGCAAAAGCTCCAGACATTTTAGGCACTGGGTTGTGTGGCTCAGTCTCTCTTGACAGTCCCCATAGCTCCAGCAGCCATCCAGGCCTGTCCCTGGGACATGACCAGACACCGCTGCAGATGTGAAAGGAATTGGCCATTCTTGATTTGCTGATTAGTATCTTTTGTTGATCTTTGTGAACGGTCAGCTTGGACAGCATTTGCTGTGGTTCCTCGCTTACCCTGTGTCTTTTCTTGTCCCACATGGAGTGCTGGCCAGACACAGGTGATTCACAGATACTTGTACAATAAATCAAAAAACTCAATGCCTAAAATCTGGCCCTTCAGCAAGTAGCTGAAGGAGAGTTCCTGCAATATCTAAAGTCATTCTTATACTTTCATTGTGAATAAAATCGATTCAGTTTGGGTCAAATATAGTCCCTCATTCCTTCAGTTTTAGTTCTTTCATCTTCCTTTTGATAAAGATGGCCTGCTCTGTCTACCCAGTTGACTTAGGGTCATCTGCTGAGTGGGAAAGTAACTTGGCGTGTATTCTCAGCCCTTACCAGCATGTCTGTTTTATGGAACTGTCATATAAGGTGCTAGGGTCATAGAAACAGGGCTTGAACCCAGCTCTCAACGAACATGTGGGGCTATGGGGTTAGGGGTTTGGGGGTACAAAGTCTCAGGAGATGGTGCCAGAACCCCATGAATACAGTGCAGGGTGTATAGAGGAGGTGTCTCCTCCAATTCAAGGGTGGACAGACATTTGAGGAGACCGGCCATGGGCAGATGCTCAACAGAAGCTCAGAGGAAGAGAGCATAGCTCGCTAGGAGATGGCGGTGTTCATTTTGCCTGGGATATGGGCCTTGTATCATAATTGGCTGTACCACCTCTCAAAACCAACTTCCAATGGTTTATAGATTCTAAATGTGAAGATCTAGATTTGTAAAGCTTCTAGGAAAAAATGTAACAGATCATCTTTGAGATAGTCTATTAGGCCATTTAGAGTTAGATAGAGTTTGTTTTGCCATAGCACCAGAAGCACTGTCCATCAAAGAAAAATTGATAATTGATAAATTGGGGCTTGATCAGCATGTCAAAACTCAGCTGTTTGAAGACTGTAAGGAGGATGAAAAAATAAGAAGCAGACTAGGAGAAAATGTATGCAAAGCATGAATCTGATAAAGGACAGGAAGTGATTCCAAAATTATAAAAGAACCCTCAATGCTCCTTTGAGAAACCCCCCCCAAAAGAAAATGGACAGGTTTGAGCAGACATTCCATGTAGTACATACAAAGAGCAAATAAGCATGTTTAAAGATGCTTAGTATCTTTAGTCACTAAAGAAAGTAGAATTAAAAACTATATGCTACATTTAAACACCCTTTACAATGGCTAAATTAAAAGACCACTGGGGAGGATGCAGAAGACCTGGAAGTCTCATCCCTTGCTGGTGGGAATGTAAAACTGTACCTTTGGAAAATAGTTTGGCAGCTTCTTTAAATATTAAACAGACACTTACCATCTGCTCCAGCCATTTCACTCCTAGGTGTTCAGTAGAAGAAAAGGAAACATGTTATCCACAAAAGACTGATGTTATTAACAGCTTTATTTGTAGTAGCTAAAAACTGGAAACAACCCAAAAGCTCATCTGCAGGAAAATGGATTATCATATTGTGCTATATCCGTGCAGTGGGGTTTCTTACTGAGCAATAAAAAGTAGTGAACTGTTGAGACACATAAAAATCTGAATGGATCTGAAAATAATTACACAAAAGAATAATGAGTGTAACATCCTAGGAAATCTAAATGAATATACAGTGACAGAAAGAAGATCAGAGGTGGCCAGGGAAAGGGATGCAGACTGGTGGAGTGCTCCAGGATGTGGGGTCAAGGGCAGTGTGAGGGGTGTGGATCAGCTCATCATATTGATTATGAGGCTGGTTCCATAGCTGATGGATGGTATGTCAAAACCTGCACAGTCATGCATCACATAATGGTGTTTTCATCCCTAGTGGACCACATTTGTGACAGAGATAATAGCAGGCGGACATCAGCCCCGGTGTGTAGGAGGCTAGATCAGTAGAGGTGCAATTTATCGTCTACGTCATACGCATGACGATGAAATCACCCAACAACACATTTCTCAGAATGCATCCGTTAGTGAAGCATGACTCTGTTGTACAGAATTAAATGTGTGTAGTTTATCGTGTGTCAGAAAACTACTGGAAGACTTATTAGGGAGGAGAATTACAGTTAGCGTACATCCTGAGCCTTTTATCTTCTTGAATATGTATCTTTTAAACTTCAGAGTATTGTCTTTAAATCATTTAACCTTTCACTTATCCTCTGCGTGATTCTGTGCTGGATACATGTTCCTTCCCCAAGGATGTAATGCAAGTGTTTAGGGAAAGACCAAGCATCGTTACTTGCTGATTTAGTGTCGGACTAAGTTCCATTTAAGAAGCAGAGACGAATTAGGCAGAATGGCAAGAATGGGAGTCGGGAGAAGGATGACATACAGGCTGAGTTTCACAGGAGAAGTCAGAGCTCCCCAGGGTCCTTGCCATTGTCCCCCCTTTCCAGCACCTTCACCTCCCCCCAGCCCTATCCCCCAAGGACCAGTCAGCCTTCCGTCTGTACCCGCCCCTCGGTGAGGCCCCACAGCTGTTCCCTGGGATGCAGCTAGCCCACTTTGCTGCACACCAGAGTCCAGGAATAGGAGGCTGCTCCTCCAGGTTCAGGATCACCCTTCTGCAAGAGCTCGTCTCACCAGCTCAGGGTCACCCCAAGGGAGGCGCTCAGGCAGGGCCTGTCCTGTCCTCATTGGAGTCCATCCTCAGATGAGCCAATTGCCCAGGACACAGCACATCCTGACCTTGCCTTGGTGGGGGAGGGGGAGGCAAAGGGGCCCTCTGATCCGCAGCCCATCAGGGTTGGGGGCAAGGGGTCCCCTGAGCTCTGTGCATCTGTCTCTTGATGATATTTCTCTCTTCCTCCCTAGTCCACGCCTCTGTTCTCACCTTAGCCTTTTCTCCAGTGGAGTCTTCTCAGGGACCTGGGTATGCCTCTCGCACAAGCCGCCGTGGTTGGGATGATAAATCTTTTAACCACTTGCGTTGACCTAACTCTGTTGGCTGATTTCATTACAGCTAATTCACACTTGGTTGCGGCCATTTCTCAGCCTTATTTATATAACCATGTGTTTTAGCTCTCTCTACTATGCATGTTGGCACCACTCCTTTTTTCAAATTGAAAATCTAACAGCACTGATTCTCCACAAGGCCAACCAACCTATTCATTCCCATTAAAAGAAAAAAAAATGACATGCGAAATGTTTTATGCCAGCAGTAGTTCTGACCACATTGATAGTAACTAAAATCAAGAAAGGAAAATGTAAGGGCTTTTCTGCTGTGTTCCAAGCATTGTGCTGGGCACTTGATGGATGTTCTCTAGCCTGTCTTCACTTACACACTTATTTAGGAAGCTGTGACTATCTTCATTCTGCTGAGCTGTCTCCCGGCCAGAAGATAAGTTATAGTCAAGCGTTAGCAGCTCGCCCACCCCCATTTGCAGCCAGCATCACTCAGATTCATGTGCAAGGAAGAAAATTAGAAGGCATTTGATCTTCCACAAGATTATTGATAGACTTAGGGTCACAGAAAGGCAAGGACTAACACGCTTGTTGCCGTGTACCCCCAAATTCCACTAATCATGTTCCCAATGGATCTTATAATGTGAGGAGAGCCCTGCAAAAGAAACTGCTGCTGAAAGTCTGGATAAACAGTATTCAAAATAATTTATTTCTCAAAACAGAGGTTCCCATGGATGAGTGCACCTATTCAAGTTGGACTTGTTGGCTTCTGGTGAGTAGAATTACTTTTATACCAAATTTTAAAAAATAATTATGCAGCATTATGAAAGGGTGACAGGATGAGAGAATGTGGGACACAAATTATGAAAAATGAGAACATTCCAGAACATCTGGAACTCATGCCCCAATGAATAGATGGAAGTAACGCTTTAGAGACAAGTACAACTTTGGGGACAATTTGTGTTATTATTTTTTAAACTGTTATCTCTTTGATTAAAAAAATTAATTTGGCAACCGTTGGTGGTGAAATTATCCAAACAGGACCTATTTTTGTGAGGCAATGTAATGCTTTGAGGAAAGAAACGGGTTGATTTAAAAGTAAAATGGAAAAATGAATCTGAAAATCAACCATTTCAATAATTCTCTAACTTGTCCTTTTTCTTAAAGCTTGGTGTTTGCTACACCTCTCTGCTGTGCTCTGTTTCCTCAGAAAAGGTATGTATCTGTGATTCTCGGAGATGACTATAAGTAGTAACCCACAAAGCCTGTTGAAGATGCAGGAGCTGAAATTCCATTTCCCCAGCCAGAAGTGGAGACTCAAAAAAGATAAATGAAACCATGGTCTCCACAGGGGAGAGATGGAGACAGAAACCAAACCCGTGTCTGTCTAATTTCAAAACTTTCTTACCAGCATTTTTTTTCTCTCGCTCTCCCATTTCTCAAAATGCTATGTGCTTTGTGTAAGAGTCAGGTTTCTCTGGCACAAATTTGCTTTCAGAAAAATCGTGCTGCGGTGCTTTGCCCTCCAGCCCTGTGGCCAGTGTGTCCAGAATGCAGAGGTATCAGATTCCCAGTTCTGCCCCAGGGACAGCCATCAAGCAGGAGCTGGTGGTTGCTGTGTATTTGCTGCTTTTTTTTTTTTTCTTTGCAAGCCTTGTGCATGTGATCCAGCCCAAGTGCGCTGCTTTTGATGTAAGAACGAGACTGACAGGCATTAAATCGCCACCCTTTAGATACAAGGCTTCAGCCGCCTCCTGATGGAACACCAAACAGAGCATCGTTGCTGTGCTCTCTTTCAAGTATTTCCAGGCTCCCCACATGGCAAGGCCCACATGTTCATGGGCCATGGATGTCTCTGGTGGCCTCTGCTCTCATGTTAGGCTTGGGACAGTATGCCTTCTGTTGTGGGGCCACTTTGTCAGGTCCCTCCACCCAACAGAGGACTCAGCTTCTATCAGCTCTTCATGTGTGTCTCTGACCCTGTGCTGTTAAATAGGGAATTAAATCTCAAGGCCAGGGGGCCATTTATCACTTGTAGATAAAAGCCCAGCCCCCAGGAGAGGAAAGGCAGTGGCCTCAAAACCTGCCCTCAGAGCCCATTGTGGATGGACTTCCTCATGTCTCCTTATCCCCAAACACCAGGCACTCTTATGTTCGGTTAGTCATGTAGGCCCAGAAGCTCAGGGAGTGACATAAGAAAATATATACTTTTTCATTTTAACATTGATTTTGTGATTAATTAATTTTTAAAAAGATTTATTTATTTATGCATACAGAATTGGGGTACAAGCCAGAGGTGCAGGGTCGGTCAAAGGATTCACCAGAGACAGAGTGGGGAGCAGAATAGGCAGACTAACGAAGTACAGGGAGCAGCGTACAGGGAACAGCAGGTGGATCAGGAGAGGCCTGCCGCACTATGTGGGTCACCTCTGGGGCAGGTGGGATCGAACTCATGCAGAAGTGGCTTTAGCTTCTTAGTGCAGTGCTTTAACCTGTTGCGCCACCAGGGAGGGCCCTGTGATTAATTTAAACTCAGGGTTTTGTATAGCCCAACATATCGTTGAGGTCGCAAGCTCTCCGAGCGCGCCGTGTGGTTTTGCATTCAGACCACCAAGAATTCCCTGGTCTTCCTCCACTTAAAAAGTGAAGCTTATTGGCCTTTTTCTTGTGGGTTTGGGTTTTTTTTTTGTTTATGTATCCATCTGTTTATATATTTATTTTTCTTTTGTTTCTTCCTTATTAGCTACTTAATAACTTGGTTTTGCCTTGTGGGTCCTCTTTATTTTTTTTCTTTATTATTTCTTTTCTTTATTGCTGGTCTTAACTTGGTCCTTGTTGGACCAAGCATGACCTTGTTTTTGTTTTTGTTTTTTTAAGATTTATTTATTTATACAGAACTGGGGTACAGTCCAGAGATGCAGAGGGTGAGAGGATTCACCAAAGACAGAGCAGGGAGCAGAGCAGGCAGATCTACGAAGTACACTGCTGAGGGGAGCAGCGGGCGGGTCAGGAGAGGTCTGCTACATCATGTGGATCTCCTCTGGGGCAGGTGGGAATCGAACTCACAAGGAAGTGGCTTAAGCTTCTTAGTGCACTGCGTCACCAGGGAAGGCCCAGCATGACCTTGTTTTTTAAAAATATTTTTTTTTATTAATTAAAATTTAAAAATATTTTAATAATACAATTAAATACGCTGTACCCAGTGCCCAACCATGAGTAAAAATATTACAGTAACATCCATCTGTACTCTCTTCGCAGCCTGTCTCATTGCCTCTGTTGCAGGTTTAAATACTCTGACAAATGCCATGTATATCATGGAATTACAATTAAATTTTTCATCAAATATATACATACGTCTAATATTGTTGTCCAGTCTTGTCTCTTTGGAACTTTGTAGGTAAGGGTATTGTATGTAATCTTTGGTCACTTGTTTTTTATTTAACATCATCTAAGACTTATTCACATGATTATACATAGTTGTAGTTCATCCATTTTGAGCTGTATAACAGTCCATTGTAGGAATATGCCACAATTATACATTCTCCCATATGAATAAATGATAATGACAACAAAATAATAGAACAAGGCATTTTATTTCCAGAGAAATAAAATGGAATTAAGACCAGCAATTAATAAAAGAAGTAATTAAAAAAAAAATAAAGAGGACCCACAAAGTCAAAATAAACCATTTCTTTGAAAAACAGTAGCACTGTAGACAACTGTCTTCAGAGATCAATCAAAACAAAAGGCATAAATAATCTTAGCATAAGAAAATGACATTACTAGAAATTCAGCAGAGATTAATAAGATAAGAAAATAACAACATTGTTTTGGAAATAGGAAAACTGAACAGGTTCCTACAAAAATATTAACAGAACTGAATGAAAAATTAGAATGAAATTGGCTTAAAGACATCAAAGCATTATTTAATTTTCTACAAAGTACATCAAAAACCAAGTGGCTTTACAAGGAAGATTTATTCAACTGTCAAGACACAAATTATACCAATTTTAAATAAGCTCTCCTAGAAGATAAGAAAATCCCCTCCATCAACCTATAAGGTTGAATAATTTTAATTCCAAAATTGGGTTTGGTCTTTCAAATGCATCATTAGTAATGTAAGGACTTGCAGATCAGAGAAGCAGCGGGATCCAGAGATGCTGTCTCCAGTGGGTGTGGCTGTGGATAGGGAAAAACCTGGTTTCAGGCCCTTACACCGCTGGTTTCCTTGTCTTGACTTCTCCTTGGCCTTCTGAGGTTTCACAAGGATTAAAATGCACAGTACTCAGCCCAACAGACGACAAGCAGGTGGTGGCCATTAGCACCAGAAGCAGCAACTAAAACTTGTCCAAAGTCCCACAACATAGATAAGAAACATTCTGGAAGTTTTTTCTAGTTTTCTTTTACTTTTTGCATATTTTGTATAACTCTATGTCCAGACTTTACCTTACCTTACTTCTTTCCCTGTATATTCTAGATTAAACATCAAATTTTTTCGAAAGACTAATTATACATGAAAATGTCAGCAGTTTTTCTGGTCTCTGAGCACTGGGGACAACTTCATACCTTTATATAAATAAGCATTTATAGCCAAAAACCCCAGCCTTTAATGTTTCATATTTAATATCTGTAAAACCACATATAAATTCAAGTTTATTTTTTAAATGCATACAGCAGAAACTGACAGTGGTAAATTCTGTAAGTGATGTTTTCCTGGTACATTTTAGTACTTTCTCCATTGTAGAATGAGTTTGGCTCTTCCTACAGCAGAGCACAGGAGTTGTCCCTCACACTGTGAGTTGAGTTAGCTCCAGGGAGAGCAGGACTCCTTTTTCATTCATGGTTGAGCATGTGTTCAGTCCCCTTGGGAGGTGGTGTTATGAGGAACAGCTACCAGTACCCCACCCAGGCAGCACTGTCACAGCCGTCACTGTCACAGCGGTCGTGGCCACAAGCAGGCTGTCAACTTTTTTTTTTTTTTTGTAAAAATTTATTTATGCATACAGAGCTGGGGTACAGGCCAGAGGCTCAGGGGCGGTGAGAGGCTTCACCAGAGACAGAGTGGGGAGCAGAACAGTCAGATCTATGAAGTACACTGCTGAGGGAGGCAGCGAGCGGGTCAGGAGAGGTCTGCCGTGCCATGTGGATCTCCTCCGGGGCAGGCGGGGATCAAACTCATGCGAAGTGGCTTTAGCTTCTCAGTGCTGCGCTTTAACCCGCGGCGCCACCAGGGAGAGCCGCAGGCTGTCAACTTTTAGTAAAATCTTGGGCGGCTTGGGTACACATCTTTGATTATTAGTGACAATTCTGTAAAAGGAACGATACTGTACTGTTAGCCCTCCTTACCCACAAGAACACGTGCCAAGACTCCCAAGTGAGCCTGAGAGCAAGGATAATACCCCACCTGGTTTTTTCCACTATGTGCATGTTTAGTTTATAAGGCACCATAAGAGGTGAACAATAACTAAAATAAAATAGAACAGATGTAGCAATCCACTGTGATGAAATTTCTTTTCTTTTTCTTTTTTCTCAAAATTCCTTTTTTTTTTATTTTTTTTACATCATTCTTCATTTTGTGCATTTTTTCATCTCAGTTGTTATCCCCATGGGCTTCACACCACCACTTCACCCGTGTACCACCACTATAGTCCAGTGCACCCTTTCCATCCCAGTTCTGATCCCATTTCCCTCTCCACCCCCATAAAATGTCTCTGGTTTACACTCAAAATTTCTTATATCATTTCCCAAAGCTATTGATGGGGGTAACTGAGCCCGCCCACCAGGGGGCGCTACTCAATTCCTTTCTAACTTTGTGGAGCTCTTTCCAAGTTGGACTCTCCCGGGGAGAGTCTCTCACTCTGCTTTCTCCAACTTCTAGCCCCACTCTGCCTATCTAATATACCCTGTCACTTCTCCCTTACCCCAGTTCCATGTCAGTGACAAGCTTGGAGCCTGAATTGCAAGCCAAGATCCAAGAAAGCCAGCCTGAATTACGGCGTGTCTACTTCAACAAGGGATTGTGAAGCCGAGAAAGAAGCCTCTCCTGAATGGGCAAACCTGCCAGCAGAAATCCTGCATAGCCCTGGAGGGGAGGACAGCCCTCATCCATGCGGGTTCGCCCAGGGACGGAAACCTCTTAAAGATTCACCTTACCTTGTAGAGTCAAACTACTGCTGACCGCACGGCACCTGCAGGGAGCCGGCCCCGACTCCTCTGGCTTCTTATCTTTGAATCACATTCTTACAGAAATACCCGCCCTGTCGCTCTTATAATGATTTTACTTGAATGTTGTATATTAATCACATTCCACCTGTTTGAAAATAAGGAATCCGTGGCCCATTGTTTACATCATCTGTAGTAATTTCACAAGGAACATACTTAATGTAACAGATTATGTGTGGAGTCTGTAGTTGGCCAAAGAAAAAAAGTGGTGGTGACCGCCGAGCCAGATCAGGAGATTCTGTTGTGATTCAGAGACTTGTAAGTGATAACAATGTAGAAACGAGTTCTGACAGATTTTTCTTGATGTGACCAGGGTGAATTTCCTCATAAAGAAAACATGGCGTGCCTTGTGTCTGTGTTTCTCTTTTCTCTGCAAGGATTCAAGGATCAGAAGCTGGGGGCCACTCTGGGCCTTTCTTTATACTGCCAGAATTTTCCTTCTTAGATTTTTTCTGTCTTAAATTAAGTGGACCAAAGTAGCTTCCCCGTGGCATTCTGGCCTCGGGTACATTCTGTTGCTGTAGATGCTTCTTGTTTTAAAAAGCGATAAAAAGCCTGGCATTCAAGGCAGCTCTCCATGAGGTACTTACAGAGAACGTCTAACAAGAAACTAAAAGCACTTGAGGCGCCCTCGTCCCCTGCCCCAGTTAGTCTCAGAATTGTTAGCCTCCTCTCCCCGCCATATTGTTGACTCCACTCCAGAATCGTCACCTTCACTGAAAGATGAATGACTGGTGGTTGGAAGACAAACAAAAGTCTCCAAAATTGTGTGCACACCAGGAAGATAGGATCACAGCACTGTCATAAAAAGGACAGTGAACATGGAGATGTGTCTTTTTAATATTTCCTGATGCCTCTGACTCTTGCTGCTTTAATATAGAAGTAATAGCTGTATAGTTTAATCATGGTGTATAAAAAAAAAAGAACAAAAGAACCAAGATTGGCAATCTTTGCTGATCTCTTAGAAATACCTTTTCTGGAGAAAAGTCCAAATAAAGTGCAATAAGCTTGTAAAGGTAATTATTAATATTTCTATTCCCACGATCAAGAATCACGACTGCAAGCGTTTACTGACTGGCAGTTTTTATTTCAGTATTAGTGTCTTGCCAGTATTGGAATCTGTGTTGTTTTCATTTCAACTGGATGAAATGTTAAATAAACTCAGACTGAAAGTAAATTCTCTCTCATCTGTATGTAAAGGATGATGCAATTTTTATGTTACAGTCAATAGAACCTTCCATTCAAACTTAGTACCTGGGTGCCATCAGTTACTCCTAAAGAGTATTGTTGTTTATTTTTAGTAATACTAAGTTAATACAGTTAGTTAATACTCGTTTAAAACACTGATTATGATTGAGGGGAATAGGTTCACACCTCAGGAAGAGCATTTTTGTATCGTGACTTTACAGAAAATATATTTCTAGTTTTGGCTACGAGTCTTCCACCTTCTGAAAGACCAAAGGACCTCCTTTACCAACGTCCCCCCACCCCACCCTCCAACACACACTCACACAGTGTAATTCCAGGAAATTAATTATGAGCAAAGTGGAGAAATGTAATTCTACTTTAGACCCTGAAGATGAACCATTGTACATGGTGGCGAGATCAATTTGCTTTCACATTGTTTGCCATAGTTCACAGTGAAAAACCTCAATTTAACCCAGGATCGGGGAGTACCTTGTTAACAGACTTAATAAAGAACTGAGCAATTTAACCTTTGTCACGTCTCTGCATCTGTTTTGATAACATAACTGTCCATTACTTTAGTCATTTAAAAATCTCCAAGAATTTGGATCTAGAAGTCAGACCTGGTACGGTCTAGTTGTCCCCACTTTTAAAACACATGCCCTTGGACAGCGGACGTGCTGTGTGTCCTGTTTCAGGTATGGTCATGTTTGTGTTAGTTGTTTAGAGAAAATACTTGAATTGTACATCACAGACTTGTAAAGACCACCCAAGAGGAGGCATGCGCAGTGGTTGCCCTATACATAGTGAGCGTTCCGTGGTTGTTTGCTCATCATATATTTGCTCAAGAGACAGGATGGATGTCTGATCCTTGAACTGCTTGGGGTCCAGTTAGGTGAGGGTATTTTGAACAGATGATATAAAGTATCTAATTGTTCATCAGCTATTCAATGTTACCATTAAAGCTCTTGTCCACAGCAGGCAATTAGTAGTTAGGTTTTGGGAGGGGTCAAAAGCTACAAGGAGATTTTCATCTGAGTGAGATTGCACCATATTCCCTCATTGTTCAGGATCAACTAAGACCTAACAATGAAATTTCAGGACTTTGCCAATTTCCCAGGGACAAGCCTGCCTAACTAAAAATGTCAGATTAAAATAATTCATTAAGGAAAAAAAAAAAAGTATACCTTGCTTTAAAAAAAAAAAAATGATTCATTAAGATGCCCGAGTCCATGAGAGCTTGGACAAGTCTCTGTTTGCAGATGAGAAAGCTGTTTCCGGTCACTTAAAACTTACAGACCCGACAAGTGGAACCTGAGCCCTGTCCAAAAATGGAAACAACCAAAATACTCTAGTTACATTTTCCTTTGTGTCTTCAAAATATCAAAGAAAGTTTGACATTACATCCGGTGGGAGGATCTGCAGTATCATTTAAGCCCTGGATACTCAAAGTAAGGCCACTGGACCCGCAGCATCCAGCTTTGCTAGAAATGCAGGTTCTTTAGCCCTCCGCACTAGGATCTGCAGGGAACAGGGGCTGGGGAGCACCCATGCACCTCACAGATTGAGGTGGTCTGGCCACACAGTCCATCACTGGAACTCCTGAGGAGCTAAGCTTATTTTGGCGGGTTTCAGATCAATTGACAAATGTATGTAATTTACAGATGAATTTATACATTCACCCCTCACCAGACTCCAAGAGAGCATACAGGTCAGATGTTGACAAACTTAGAGACCTGGTCCCAGCAAGCATAAGAGGGCAGGGATTTTGGTTCTGTCCATTGCCATCTCTCCAGCCTCTAGAAGGTTGACCAGTGGGTCACTGGAACCACCTGGACTCTCACCAGGAATTTGAAAAAGGTCTTCCTATTTCAAACAATCCAGTTGCAAGAAAGAATCCATTCTGTGTTCTGGAGACCACTGTCACCAGGATGTGGAAGCAACAGGGAAAATAAGGTTTTCTGGCAATGGCTGGAAATGAACACCATTCCTGGGAGTTAAGAGGAGAAATGAGCACAGGCAACCCGGTTGTGAACATTTTCCAGAGCCAGCCCTTTGGCCATAGAGCCTGGACACTGGGAACTTCCCAGAAGGAGCCCCGGTGATGGCGCCCCGGGACCTGTCCTGTCCTAGTGAGCCCGGACACCCCATGTTTAAAGAGAGTTTAGAGTGAGAGAAGTGGTCTTGTCCAGGGTCTCCCCGGTGGTCTCGCCACCATCTGCATCCAGACCTGTCCACCCATGGATCTATCCTATTGCCCACAGCTTCTCCGTCAGAGAAAAACCCATAATAGGCCTCACTGCAGCCTTGTGTTCTTCTAAGTGTCCTTTCCCCACTGAGTGGATGAGAGGAACAGATTTGGGTGAGACCTCAAGCCCGAATTCAGCTCAACTCAACTCTCTTAACCTCAGTTTACTCACCTGTAACATTAAGATACTACTGTTTCCTGGCTGGGTGGCTGGGCAGATGCACGAGATACTAACACACAGACAGTCCCAGCTGGGTGCCCAACATGGATATGCGCAGTGAGCATTGCAGTAAAACTTCAGATATGTGTCCCCAGGGGCAGAAATGTGTCCCAGG
>NW_004567109.1:61534072-61535768 GCF_000260355.1 Condylura cristata
GACTGATGAAGTACACTGCTGAGGGGAGCAGTGAGCAGATCAGGAGAGGTCTGCCGCGCCATGTGGGTCACTTCCTGGTTGGAGAATCAAACTCATGCGAAAGTGGCTTTCGCTTCTTAGTGCTGTGCTTTAACCAATGTGCCACCAGAGAGAGCCCATATAACCTCTTTTAAGCTGTGCTTCCATTTCTAAGAATTAATCCCACAGATGCATACACATAGGTTTATTGTTGAGTCTAGCCCCCTGGAAGCCATAGGATTGGATTAGAAGTGGGGATGGAGGAAAGGGGAGCATGGAGGATGTTCCGAAAAAATGATGGGAAATTGGGGAGAGTGTGGGATAGTCCAAGAAACAAAAATTAATATTTCCCTTGGGAACTTTTTCCTAATTTTGGATTTGGATTCTCATAAAGTAGCAATAAATAACAATTGATTGTCATACAAATAAACTAAATTGAAAAGAAAATCTATCTGGATGGTGGGATTATAAATTTTTGTTTGTTTTTCTCCTTTATGCATCTCTGGTTTCTCAGAATTTCTTCTTCTGAACTCCAGAACACATATTAAACAGTATTTTTTTTCAAAAGACTCTATAATTATAGACCCAACTTAGTAATAATAGATACATCGATATGTAACTTAAAGCACATATTACAAGGGTATACACAAAAGCGTTTAACTTTAGGTAATTTTTATTTTCTTGACAGGTTTCTGTTTTTAGTTTTTCTGTTTCGTATTTTCTAGAATGCACCTGATACATTTTATAGTGAGAAGGGAAAAAAAGTTCAGGACCACCAGTGACTGCTGCCAGGTTTAGAAACTGGCACTCCAGGGTGACTTTGAGCTCCCAAACCCTGGGGGTACCGAGTCAACCCTGGATTCTTGCCTGGATTCCAATCCTGCTGGAAATGACACAAACTGCCTAATTGTGGGGTCCGAAGGTGTGGTTCGGTAGCTCCCGACAAGGAGAGAGCCGCAGCGCCGAGACTTGCCGCCAGGGGACACCATTGCCCGCAAGATAGGCCTGAGCTGGGCGCTCCCAGGAGTTACCAGCAGGTGGCGTCAGGCGCCTGCCGCCCTCGAACCTGGCTCTGAATTTCCAAGGGCAAGTCAGGAAGGGAATAGAAAAAGCTGGAAGAATGACATGATCTCTCCAGCTGCAGCACACAGGAAAGATGCCCTTGGCTGGTATCCTACAGGCAGGAGTGGATTTACCCAGGGGAGCTCATTATACAGGGCACTTGGTTCCAATGGGAATGCAAACCCTCTGGACCACCATGACAGACATGGGCCAATCAGCCCTGGAAAATGAACCTTGGGGTGGGGAGGGGGGGCCGAGTGGGGAGGACAAGGGGAAATGAGTGGAGCTGGGAAGCAGGGAGAGCTAAGGAAATGCAAACCAACTGACACCAGAAGAATGAACAGGGATTACACACTGGAAAAAGCAAAGGAGCAAGAAGAAAACTAGCTTCTATATGTGGCATATAGACACAATGGCATACTAGTCAGCCATCAAAAAAGATAAACTCAAGCCATTTAAGGCAAAGTTAATGGGGTTAAGGGGATTGTGCTAGTAATAAGCCAGAAAGAGAAAGACCAGATGGTGTCACTTCTATGTGGAATATAGAGAAACCAATAAAGAGTCAGACAAAAACAAACATTAACCCCACCCTTGAGGACCTCCTCCCTGATGGCCT